>NC_092147.1:90079354-90214354 GCF_045791955.1 Oncorhynchus clarkii lewisi | reverse complement strand
GTGGAATGTTTACTGACGGCAGAGAGTAGTGTGTGTGGCCTCCACGTGCCTGTATGACCTCCCTACAACGCCTGGGCATGCTCCTGATGAGGTGGCGGATGGTCTCCTGAGGGATCTCCTCCCAGACCTGGACTAAAGCATCCGCCAACTCCTGGACAGTCTGTGGACAGTCTGTGGTGCGACAGTCTGTTGGTGGAGGGAGCGAGATGATGTCCCAGATGTGCTCAATTGGATTCAGGTTTGGGGAACGGGCGGGCCAGTCCATAGCATCAATGCCTTCCTCTTGCAGGAACTGCTGACACACTCCAGCCACATGAGGTCTAGCATTGTCTTGCATTAGGAGGAACCCAGGGCCAACCGCACCAGCATATGGTCTCACAAGGGGTCTGGGATCTCATCTCGGTACCTAACGGCAGTCAGGCTACCTCTGGCGAGCACATGGAGGGCTGTGCGGCACCCCAAAGAAATGCCACCCCACACCATGACTGACCCACCGCCAAACCGGTCATGCTGGAGGATGTTGCAGGAAGCAGAACGTTCTCCATGGCGTCTCCAGACTCTGTCACGTCTGTCACATGTGCTCAGTGTGAACCTGCTTTCATCTGTGAAGAGCACAGGGCGCCAGTGGCGAATTTGCCAATCTTGGTGTTCTCTGGCAAATGCCAAACGTCCTGCATGGAGTTGGGCTGTAAGCACAACCCCCACCTGTGGACGTCGGGCCCTCATACCACCCTCATGCAGTCTGTTTCTGACCGTTTGAGCAGACACATGCACATTTGTGGCCTGCTGGAGGTCATTTTGCAGGGCTCTGGCAGTGCTCCTCCTGCTCCTCCTTGCACAAAGGCAGAGGTAGCGGTCCTGCTGCTGGGTTGTTGCTTTCCTACGGCCTCCTCCACATCTCCTGATGTACTGGCCTGTCTCCTGGTAGCGCCTCCATGCTCTGGACACTACGCTGACAGACACAGCAAACCTTCTTGCCACAGCTCGCATTGATGTGCCATCCTGGATGAGCTGCACTACCTGAGCCACTTGTGTGGGTTGTAGACTCCGTCTCATGCTACCACTAGAGTGAAAGCACCACCAGCATTCAAAAGTGACCAAAACATCAGCCAGGAAGCATAGGAACTAAGAAGTGGTCTGTGGTCACCACCTGCGGAACCACTCCTTTATTGGTGGTGTCTTGCTAATTGCCTATATATTTCCACCTGTTGTCTATTCCATTTGCACAACAGCATGTGAAATTAATTGTCAATCAGTGTTGCTTCCTAAGTGGACAGTTTGATTTCACATAAGTGTGATTGACTTGGAGTTACATTGTGTTGTTTAAGTGGTCCCTTTATTTTTTTGAGCAGTATATATATATATATATATATATATACATACAGCGGGGCAAAAAAGTATTTAGTCAGCCACCAATTGTGCAAGTTCTCCCATTTAAAAAGATGAGGCCTGTAATGTTCATCATAGGTACACTTCAACTATGACAGACAAAATGAGGGAAAAAAAATCCAGAAAATCACATTGTATGATTTTTTATTTATTTATTTGCAAATTATGGTGGAAAATAAGTATTTGGTCAATAACAAAAGTTTCTCAATACTTTGTTTCTGTTTACTTTGTTTCTGTTCAGTTTTCTGTAAGTCTTCACAAGGTTTTCACACACTGTTGCTGGTATTTTGGCCCATTCCTCCATGCAGATCTCCTCTAGATCAGTGATGTTATATATATATACATACATACATACATACATACACACACATACACACCGGTACTATTTATACACCAGTACTATTTATACACCAGTACTATATATACCAGTACTGAGTAACTTGGCTATATACACTGGCAACCAGTACTATATATACCAGTACTATATATACCAGTACTGAGTCAATGGTAACTTGTCTATATACACTGGCAACCAGTACTATATATACCAGTACTATTTATACCAGTACTGAGTTAATGATAACTAGTCAATATACACTCTCTACCAGTACTGAGACCATGTTCAGGGGTACAAGGTAATATCAAATCAAATCAAATTTATTTATATAGCCCTTCGTACATCAGCTGATATCTCAAAGTGCTGTACAGAAACCCAGCCTAAAACCCCAAACAGCAAGCAATGCAGGTGTAGAAGCACGGTGGCTAGGAAAAACTCCCTAGAAAGGCCAAAACCTAGGAAGAAACCTAGAGAGGAACCAGGCTGTGTGGGGTGGCCAGTCCTCTTCTGGCTGTGCCGGGTGGAGATTATAACAGAACATGGCGAAGATGTTCAAATGTTCATAAATTACCAGCATGGTCAAATAATAATAGTCACAGGCAGAACAGTTGAAACTGGAGCAGCAGCACGGCCAGGTGGACTGGGGACAGCAAGGAGTCATCATGTCAGGTAGTCCTGAGGCATGGTCCTAGGGCTCAGGTCCTCTGAGAGAGAGAAACGTGTGTGGCACGTCCGGTGAACAGGTAAGGGTTCCATAGCCGCAGGCAGAACAGTTGAAACTGGAGCAGCAGCACGGCCAGGTGGACTGGGGACAGCAAGGAGTCATCATGTCAGGTAGTCCTGAGGCATGGTCTTAGGGCTCAGGTCAGTTGAAACTGGAGCAGCAGCACGGCCAGGTGGACTGGGGACAAAAGGTCTTTGATTCAGCTGACCATGAATTGTTGCTAGCTAGACTCAGAAACATTGGTCTCAGGGGTAGTAAATTGGTTAAGGAACTACATTAATGACAGAACACAATGTGTATATACTGACAATCGCAAGTCTGACTTGAGATTAATGGAGGTGTGCCCCAGGATGTACAGGTAGTTTGTTCTTACCTTGCCTCTCTGTCAGGATGACCAGGTAGTTTGTTCTATCCTCTCCTCTCTCTGTCAGGATGTACAGGTAGTTTGTTCTAACCTCTCTGTCAGGATGACCAGGTAGTTTGTTCTAACCTCTCTGTCAGGATGTTCAGGTAGTTTGTTCTAACCTCTCTGTCAGGATGTACAGGTAGTTTGTTCTAACCTCTCTGTCAGGATGACCAGGTAGTTTGTTCTAACCTCTCTGTCAGGATGTACAGGTAGTTTGTTCTAACCTCTCTGTCAGGATGACCAGGTAGTTTGTTCTATCCTCTCCTCTCTCTGTCAGGATGTTCAGGTAGTTTGTTCTAACCTCTCTGTCAGGATGTTCAGGCAGTTTGTTCTAACCTCTCTGTCAGGATGTTCAGGCAGTTTGTTCTAAACTCTCTGTCAGGATGTTCAGGCAGTTTGTTCTAACCTCTGTCAGGATGTACAGGTAGTTTGTTCTAACCTCTCCTCTCTCAGACAGGATGTACAGGTAGTTTGTTCTAACCTCTCCTCTCTGTCAGGATGTACAGGTAGTATGTTTTAACCTCTGCCAGGACGTACAGGTAGTTTGTTCTAACCTCTCCTCTCTCTGTCAGGATGTTCAGGTAGTTTGTTCTAACCTCTCTGTCAGGATGTACAGGTAGTTTGTTCTAACCTCTCTGTCAGGATGTACAGGTAGTTTGTTCTAACCTCTCTCTGTCAGGATGTACAGGTAGTTTGTTTTAACCTCTCCTCTCCTCTCTCTGTCAGGATGTTCAGGTAGTTTGTTCTAACCTCTCCTCTCCTCTCTCTGTCAGGATGTACAGACAGTTTGTTCTGTCAATCCTGCTTGCAGGCGTCCTGTGCCTGGTGGGCGGCGACACCCGCAAGACCCGCCTCCAAGGCTCCATCCCCAACCCTTTCAAAGGGAACGGCAACACCTCTGACAAACGCACCCGTAAACAGGAAATACTTGCCTCCAGCCAGGAAGCTCTGGTCGTCACAGAGAGGAAGTACCTGAAGAGTGACTGGTGCAAGACCCAGCCGCTGCGTCAGACGGTGAGCGAGGAGGGCTGTCTCAGTCGTACCGTCATCAACAGGTTCTGCTACGGACAGTGTAACTCCTTCTATATCCCACGACACGTTAAGACGGAGCAGGAGTCTTTCCGGTCCTGTGCTTTCTGCCGGCCGCAGCGTTTCACCACGCTGACCGTAGAGCTGGACTGTCCCGACCTCCAGCCGCCCTTCAGGCACCGCAAGATCCAGAGAGTCAAACAGTGTCGCTGTATATCGGTCTCCGTCGGTGACTCTGGGAAGCGGTGATACTCGTCTCTCTCTTTTTTTTATCATCTTGGACAATCCCTAGATACTGTCCAGATATTCTGCTCACCTCACAGGAGACAGTTTGTACAAGACTCGAGTACATGGAGGGTGAGGACATGCATTTTTACTGACGGCACATAGAATTAATACATAAAAGCTGAAGGGGCCCACTCTCTTTAGAAGTACTGAGCATGACGGACGTTTCTATGGAGCAGCTCTGTGTTGATCATACCAAGCACTCTATATGAGACAAACGGACATTTCTACAACCCAGACCGATTAAACCCATACACTCTGTAGTTCAAAGATGGTGGATAAATGAAGATGTCTTACTCAGGCGGGTTTACCGTTAAAAACAAAAAATGGTCACAATTCCAGACTGCTTAAGGAAGTGCCTTTCCAATAGACAATGCGATAGCAGCTGGGTCTGGTCTACTTAGTTCATTGACTGTATATGAACCCGGGGGAAAAAAGCAGAGTGAGACATCTCACTTCCTCTACGGTCTCTGCAGAAGCAGACTTACCTGGACCACAGGTCTCCTCAGCCTGTCGGAGAGGGGGGGGGGGGGGTCGTATTGAAATGGAAGAAAACTGACTGAAACAAAAAGAGACTTGTCCAATACAAAATGCTAATTTTCAACTACAAAATGTGTTTCTAATGTGTGCCCTCCTAATGGATATGACCTTATTCCACAGAGGGACTCTGGTAGAGAGGTTGTTGGAGAGACTGACTGGGTTAGTAGAAGGTCCTACTGCAGCAACAGCTGACCTGGGGGTTTCACAGAGGGTAGGAGGGTGTTGAATAGAGACTGACTGGGTTAGTAGAAGGTCCTACTGCAGCAACAGCCGACTTGGGGTTTCAGAGGGTAGGAGGTTGTTGAATAGAGACTGACTGGGTTAGTAGAAGGTCCTACTGCAGCAACAGCCGACCTGGGGTTTCACAGGCAATATATCATTCTGTACAAATAAATATCACATTATTATTAGATTTAGAGAGATTATATCAATACAATGTTATATTACAATAGCATTTATATTTACATAAATGAATAAATGATATGCTAAATCTGTACCGAAGTTGAAAGTTTATCTTGGTGTGTTTTCATTGTGTTTTGTTTAAACTTTGCCGTCAGTATTGTAAAAAGTTCAGATGAAAGTTGCTGCAAACAACAACACTCAGTCTGAAGACTCATATTCTTAACCATCGTCTTTCAGGACACGTTTCTGATTAGAACGCCTTCAAAAGAGAATCAAAATCAACCTGCACCAACCACAGAAAGGCTGTTCTCAACAAAAGAGAATCAAAATCAACCTGCACCAACCACAGAGAGGCTGTTCTCAACAAAAGAGAATCAAAATCAACCTGCACAAACCACAGAGGGTGAATTTATTCCTTTTTATTGTAGATAAATGACATTGCTGCTCCCAGAAACAAGCAGAGATCCAGTAACATACTAACAACATTTGACAATAATAAACCGTTATCCAACAACTCCAGGATGATGATTTAACAGGCTGCGGGACAGAAAATAAAAATCTTTACAAAAATATGTTACACAAAGAATACAAAGAATACATTGATAAAATCATTTTAAATATATTATTTTTAGTAATCAAGTCAATCATTTGAATGCACTTTTCAATGTAAAATGAACAATTCCTTTAGGACTGTTCACTAATCTTACATTAACAAAATGTTTGTCAAACCAACAGACTACATTTCCCATAAGCCTCTCTGTCCTCACATACATTAGAAATGTCTTCTTACCGAGTCACATGGACATCACTTCAGATAAATGAAACGGGAATAAGTTATACATTTGCAGTTTTACACAAAAATGGGCGTATATTTTTCCTCGATGAGAGTAGAAATATGTCTTTGAAGTGATGTTTTTATTGTTAAGTGAGTAAAACATGCCAGAAGTCAATTCTACAGCTGGTCTTCTAGACTGAGTGAACAGTGATCAGATAACAGCTTCTGTGGGTAAACCTCTCTACTGGTCAGGATACAGAGAGCTCTTCTCTGTCGGACACAATCTAGTTGAGCTCAACGTTGGACATCATGTCTGTATGCCAAATGGCTCCCTATATAGAACACTACTATGGGCCCTAATCCAAAGTAAGGTACTAAATAGGGAATAGGAAGCAGTTTGGGACACAGACCATTATTCAAAGTTATTATGTTGCTGTAAGAACACCCAGCTAAGCTGATCCATTATTGACTTGGACTAGAGAACATGGGTAACGTTCTTTCGTTTTTTTACCCCCCCCTCCCCCCCAATACCACGTTTAATATCAAATGCATGTTGAGAACACGAACTGCCTTTTGGGATTAAGAAGGGTGAATTACTCTTGATCAGATCAACGGCCTAAAACCAACAACACCGAACATCAACATGTTGACGGTGACCTGTCAGAGGTTGCATCCCAAATGGAACACTAGATAGTGCATAGGTCCTGGTCAACAGTAGTGTACTATATAGGGAATAGGGTGCATGGGCCCTGTTCAACAGTAGTGCACTATATAGGGAATAGGGTGCATGGGCCCTGTTCAACAGTAGTGTACTATATAGGGAATCGGGTGCATGGGCCCTGGTCAACAGTAGTGTTCTATATAGGGAATAGGGTGCATGGGCCCTGGTCAACAGTAGTGCACTATATAGGGAATAGGGTGCCATTTGGGATGTATCCTGGACAACGGCTGTGTTCGTTTTCCTTCTTCACGTTCTGCTGTGTTTCTCTTCACACGTCTCCTCTCTCACGTTGTGTTTTAATATGCACACAATCACTGTTTCAGTGAGCCTAATACACATTTATATTGCTTTGGAACACACATCTTGTCATGGTATACAGTAAACTTGAATAGGCAACATGTTTGGCATTTCAGATCAGTACTGTAGGGGGTATGACTGGAGAAGATGGCTCCAGGTATCTCAACAGTAGGGGGTAGGACTGTGGAGAAGATGGCTCCAGGTATCTCAACAGTAGGGGGTAGGACTGGAGAAGATGGCTCCAGGTACCTCAACAGTAGGGGTAGGACTGTGGAGAAGATGGCTCCAGGTATCTCAACAGTAGGAGGGGGTAGGACTGTGGAGAAGATGGCTCCAAGTACCTCTACAGTAGGTATGCTTTAGTATGTCCCTGTGGAAGTCATCCTATAAATATAGTTCTGGTATAATGACATCCTGTGACCTCTGGTCCCATGGTGCTTCCCTCTTCTTTCTGATTGGATGTTGATGTTTGTGTGTCTAATGAGCTAATAACAGAAGCCTGCATAGTCGGTCCCATAGAGCAGGCAGGAGGACCGGGAGACGGACAGACTGACAGCTGCTTGGAGTCAAAAATAAAAAGTAGTATCTTATGTCCCAAACGGCACCCTATTCCCTATGTAGTGCACTACTTTAGACTAGAGCCCTATAGGACCCTGGTCTAAAGTAGTGCCCTACATGGGGAATAGTGTGTCGTTGTGGTTCTTGTTCTAAAGCCTAAGTGATTTATCTGTAGTAGTACATGCAGTCCAATGTGGTTGTTCCTCGTCTCTCTCTCCAGTAAACGTAGACGTCCACCTGTCTTAAATCTTCATGCCCAGCTTGGCTTTCTGTGGAAAAACGATACGTTAAATGTTCAGATATGCTTTCTTCAGGTTTTAAACGGTGATAAGGACCCAATCAAGTAAAAGTCCATGTGTATATAGTGGCCAATTATATTGTGAGGTTGATCACTTACAATTCCCGAAGCATGCTTGGGTTTGACACTGTAGGTAGCCTTCTCCTTGGCTTGTCTGAAGCACTCCTCTGCCTTCTTCAGTCTGTATCGCAGAAACAACATCACACAGCAGTCAGCTACCATATACATCTGGGTCATAGTGAAAACCCACAATGCTGTCCTGATACCAGCTCCAGCATCTAGCCAACCTTCCATCCTATTCATACAACATTCGGGGCACCATGGACAGAACATCCAAATAAGCAGTATAATGCCCCTTAAAAGCTCCCGCAGACCTTCAGCCATGGTTGGCCGACACACTGATCCTTCTACACAGGCCTATGTATTCAAGGTAATGAGCCACTGGCCCTGTGTGCTCCTGGATACTGATTGGTTGTAACAGGATCAGGAAAGGAACCCCATTACCATCAGGAACCTCCCCATTACAGAGGTGGAGCGGTCGGGACAAACCATTCCCATCAGGAACAGGGGCTCCCCATTACAGAGCAGGACAAAGGCAGACAGGGACGATGACAGGAGTTCTATTAACCAGCCCTGTGATGTCAAAACCCTGGTGAAATGCATAGCACATAGAATAAAAAAAAAAGGTTTTTACCAGATATTGTTCATCCTGATCAGACAGATTACAATTACTTCAAACAATTGAATATTATGAAAAATCGAAGATTATCAATCTGATTAAGTATGAGTAGAATGTATATTTAAATGCCTGGATGACTTTAATTTTGGTGAATCTCTTATACAGGAGAGAGGGGCGAGGGTATTGAGCTTTTAAGAGGAGTAAAACAAGGCTGTCCGTTGTCTCCATATTTATTTATTATGACCATTGAAATACTAGCTATTAAAATTAGATCCAACAAGAACATCAAGGGGTTGGAAATCCAGGGTTAAGAAACAACTTAAGGCAGGAATCTGGATGCCTGCACAGTCTCATTGAACATCTTGGTCACTTTTCTAGACTCTCTGTACTAAAACCTAATTATAACAAGTGCACCGTATTGGATCGTAAAAAAAAAAAGATTGTGTTTACTAATAAAATATTAAAAGCTTTAAACTGCTCACTAAAAGCTTCACTAAATTAAACTGACCTTTTTGCCTTCATACAGATTACAACTTCTCATTTCTGACTTATTGAAAATGAAGTTTTGTTTAAAATATCGCCCTTTCTTAAACAAGCTGGTTTTCAATTTCAGTTTAATTTTTCAGAAAAGTTAGAACAAATATTAATGATATAAAAAAAAAAAACGGATTAATCAAAAAATTCTTTATGGAAAAAAACAAAACAATTGTATTATATTTGTTAATGATATTATGAATAGAAATGGAGGTGTTATGTCACATTGGAAAATATATGGGAATAGCTGCTCAATACAAATTCACAACCAACTGATTGCAGCACTACCACAAAAATGGAGGCGGCAGATGGAAAAGGGAGAAGGTTGGGAACTTGTTTGTCTGCCATGTATTAAAGATACAAATTGGCTGAAAGGAACTGGCACCAATAGAAAAACACACCAGTTTCATTTGAGGACAAACATGTTGACAGCTGCATCGTATAGGTTGCAAAATAAATGGGAGATTTGATCAACCATCTGCCATGATGATGATGGTACATGACTTGGTACATGAACTGGTGCAAAAAAAATCTACACTTATTTCAACACTTAGTTTTTCTATTTAAATAATGAAATAATTTGCCACCAAAAGAATGCTATGTATATATGGGGCATACAACAATCTCAGTTCTGTAGATTTTGCTGGGAAAGTGACAGAATCAATAGATAATGTATTCTGTTATTGTAGCTTGTTTCTGGTCACAGGTTCAGGAATGGTAAAAATAAATTAATCACAACATGCACTTAAAATTAACCTCACAAATAGCAGTGATGGGAGATCTGGAAAACCCCACTGAGTCACTAACTAATATAATACTCGCAGGAAAGGTTATCATCTTTAGCTCACAATCTGTGGATAATATACGATTAGAAAGGTTAAAAATGTATGTAAAACATCACAATTGAAAAATATATGGAACATGGAAACCAAATGAGGGTGGTCTATGGTGATAGGTGGGATGGGCTGAGGGGTGGGATTAAAGAACTGAGGTCTATGGTGATAGGTGGGATGGGCTGAGAGAGGCTGAGGGGGTGGGATTAAAGAGCTGAGGTTTGGTAATGTACTATTGTTATGTGACTGCTTTATATAAAAGTACCATGTATGTAAAATGTATAAGTAGCAGAAAAGCTGTAATAAAAACAGATTTGTCCTCCAGAGAGAGAGAGGGTGGAAGGGTTAGTAATGGAAAACAGATTTGTCCTCCAGAGAGAGAGGGGGTGGAAGGGTTAGTAATGGAAAACAGATTTGTCCTCCAGAGAGAGAAGGGGTGGAAGGGTTAGTAATGGAAAACAGATTTGTCCTCCAGAGAGAGAGGGGGTGGAAGGGTTAGTAATGGAAAACAGATTTGTCCTCCAGAGAGAGAGGGGGTGGAAGGGTTAGTAATGGAAAACAGATTTATCCTCCAGAGAGAGAGGGGGTGGAAGGGTTAGTAATGGAAAACAGATTTGTCCTCCAGAGAGAGAGAGGGTGGAAGGGTTAGTAATGGAAAACAGATTTGTCCTCCAGAGAGAGAGGGGGTGGAAGGGTTAGTAATGGAAAACAGATTTGTCCTCCAGAGAGAGAGGGGGTGGAAGGGTTAGTAATGGAAAACAGATTTGTCCTCCAGAGAGAGAGGGGGGGTGGAGGGGTTAGTAATGGAAAACAGATTTGTCCTCCAGAGAGAGAGGGGGTGGAAGGGTTAGTAATGGAAAACAGATTTGTCCTCCAGAGAGAGAGGGGGTGGAAGGGTTAGTAATGGAAAACAGATTTGTCCTCCAGAGAGAGAGAGGGTGGAAGGGTTAGTAATGGAAAACAGATTTGTCCTCCAGAGAGAGAGAGGGTGGAAGGGTTAGTAATGGAAAACAGATTTGTCCTCCAGAGAGAGAGGGGGTGGAAGGGTTAGTAATGGAAAACAGATTTGTCCTCCAGAGAGAGAGAGGGTGGAAGGGTTAGTAATGGAAAACAGATTTATCCTCCAGAGAGAGTCAACCCGACGGAGTCAACCCGACGGAGTCAACCCGGCGGAGTCAACCCGGCGGAGTCAACCCGACTGAGTCAACCCGACTGAGTCAACCCGACTGAGTCAACCCGACTGAGTCAACCCGACTGAGTCAACCCGACTGAGTCAACCCGACTGAGTCAACCCGACTGAGTCAACCCGGCGGAGTCAACCCGGCGGAGTCAACCCGGCGGAGTCAACCCGGCGGAGTCAACCCGACTGTCATATTCTCACATTCTTCAGTCAAACTGACACAACAGGAAACTGAACTACTCTTCCAGTGTGCAAGTGAGACAGAGAAAGAGAGAGAGAGAGAGACAGTAAGAGAGAAAGAAAGAGAGAGGCAGTAAGAGAAAGAAAGAGAGGGGCAGTAAGAGAGAGAGAGAGAGGGGCAGTAAGAGAGAGAGAGAGGAGAGAGCGCGAGCAGCAGCAGCAGTAAGGAGAGAGTGAGAGAAAGAATATCCTCTTCATGACAGATTTTAATTGTAGCCAGATGTTAAATCTCTGTGGTCGGAAGTTCTTAACTGACAGCCTGACACCCTCTCTACCCACCACCTGTCCACAAGCCCCACGCTTCCCTTCGTTAAGTACTGGAGGAGGATCACTATCCTGCCACCAAAACAGAGGAGAGGAAGGTGGAGGGGAGGGGATGAGGAGGGAAGGAGAGAAGAGGGGAAGGGGAGAGGAGGAAGGGAAGGAGAGAAGAGGGGAAGGGGAGGGAGAGAGGAGGGGAGGGGAGGGAGAGAGGAGGGGAGGGGAGGGGGGGAGGGGAAGGAGAGAGGAGGGGAGGGGAGGGGGGGAGGGGAAGGAGAGAGGAGGGGAGGGGAAGGAGAGAGGAGGGGAGGGGAAGGAGAGAGGAGGGGAGGGGAAGGAGAGAGGAGGGGTAGGGGAAGGAGAGAGGAGGGGTAGGGGAAGGAGAGAGGAGGGGTAGGGGAAGGGTAGAGGAGAGGTAGGGGAAGGGTAGAGGAGAGAGGAAGGGGAGAGGTAGAGGAGAGAGGAAGGGGAGACAAAAGGAGGGGGGCAGAGGGGGAGAGGAAAGAATGCAGTGCATTTCATGTCTAATTTCCTTGACCTCCAAACCGTCAACAGAACCAGTGACTGTCTCCAGGACCATAAATGGGAATGTGTTGTTGTAATGAGACTCTTCTTGACACACTGTCTGCTTTATGAGAGCTGGCTGCCACACCAGAGGACAGTAGTGATCAGGGATGAGTGTGTGTGTTGGTGTTTATGTATTCAGGGTGATAAATGATAACTGATCTGATGTATCCAGAATATATGCCAAGAGGCTGAACAAATATTAATATAAACCCTGAAATAGAGTGTGGAACAGGGCGAATATTCATATACCGAGACATGTCATTCTGTCCCCTGGGAGAAACCTTCCTAACCTAGACATGTCATTCTGTCCCCTGGGAGAAACCTTCCTAACCTAGACATGTCATTCTGTCCCCTGGGAGAAACCTTCCTAACCTAGACATGTCAATCAGTCCCCGAAGGGGAGAAACCTTCCTAACCTAGACATGTCATTCTGTCCCCTGGGAGAAACCTTCCTAACCTAGACATGTCACTCTGTCCCTTGGGAGAAACCTTCCTAACCTAGACATGTCAATCTGTCCCCTGGGAGAAACCTTCCTAACCTAGACATGTCAATCTGTCCCCCGGGAGAAACCTCCCTAACCTAGACATGGCAATCTGTCCCCTGGGAGAAACCTTCCTAACCTAGACATGTCATTCTGTCCCCTGGGAGAAACCTTCCTAACCTAGACATGTCAATCTGTCCCCTGGGAGAAACCTTCCTAACCTAGACATGTGATTATGTCCCTTGGGAGAAACCTTCCTAACCTAGACATGTCATTATGTCCCCTGGGAGAAACCTTCCTAACCTAGACATGTCAATCAGTCCCCGAAGGGGAGAAACCTTCCTAACCTAGACATGTCATTCTGTCCCCTGGGAGAAACCTTCCTAACCTAGACATGTCATTATGTCCCCTGGGAGAAACCTTCCTAACCTAGACATGTCATTCTGTCCTCGAAGGGGAGAAACCTTCCTAACCTAGACAGGTCATTCTGTCCCCTGGGAGAAACCTTCCTAACCTAGACAGGTCATTCTGTCCCCTGGGAGAAACCTTCCTAACCTAGACATGTCATTCTGTCCCCGAAGGGGAGAAACCTTACTAACCTAGACAGGTCATTCTGTCCCCTGGGAGAAACCTTCCTAACCTAGACAGGTCATTCTGTCCCCTGGGAGAAACCTTCCTAACCTAGACAGGTCATTCTGTCCCCTGGGAGAAACCTTCCTAACCTACACATGTCCTTCTGAGGTCTGAAGGTCAGGGGTTTTATGTACCAGGCATTGGGTTGCAAAACTACCAGTAGTTTACCAAAGTTACCACAATCTTCAGTCATTTTTGTAACTGACAGAACATCTGTGACAATCACATCTTTCTTAATTAAGTTCTATTTCAATAACAAACAAATGTTTTCATAAAGTTTTCCTTTTAAAAACAAATAATAATCTGTGTCCATATTGTTCATGAGTTTCTACTAGATAAACCAATATGATTCAAGAGAAAAGCGCATAATGAAAATATGTAAATGAACATTTCGATTTCTTAATGAATTTCTTAATTAATGAACTCTGCACCTCGTCCAACTAGAACATGTCCCGACTGCCGCCAGTCTAACGCCAAAACAACCAAAGACACACCGACGTCAGCAAAGATCTGTCTGGATCCGGTCTAGTTAGACGTCGGCAAAGATCTGTCTGGATCCGGTCTAGTTAGACGTCAGCAAAGATCTGTCTGGATCCGGTCTAGTTAGACGTCGGCAAAGATCTGTCTGGATCCGGTCTAGTTAGACGTCGGCAAAGATCTGTCTGGATCCGGTCTAGTTAGACGTCAGCAAAGATCTGTCTGGATCCGGTCTAGTTAGACGTCGGCAAAGATCTGTCTGGATCCGGTCTAGTTAGACGTCGGCAAAGATCTGTCTGGATCCGGTCTAGTTAGACATCGGCAAAGATCTGTCTGGATCCGGTCTAGTTAGACGTCGGCAAAGATCTGTCTGGATCCGGTCTAATTAGACGTCGGCAAAGATCTGTCTGGATCCGGTCTAGTTAGACGTCGGCAAAGATCTGTCTGGATCCGGTCTAGTTAGACGTCGGCAAAGATCTGTCTGGATCCGGTCTAGTTAGACGTCGGCAAAGATCTGTCTGGATCCGGTCTAGTTAGACGTCGGCAAAGATCTGTCTGGATCCGGTCTAGTTAGACGTCAGCAAAGATATGTCTGGATCCGGTCTAGTTAGACGTCGGCAAAGATCTGTCTGGATCCGGTCTAGTTAGACGTCGGCAAAGATCTGTCTGGATCCGGTCTAGTTAGACGTCGGCAAAGATCTGTCTGGATCCGGTCTAGTTAGACGTCAGCAAAGATCTGTCTGGATCCGGTCTAGTTAGACGTCGGCAAAGATCTGTCTGGAACCGGTCTAGTTAGACGTCAGCAAAGATCTGTCTGGATCCGGTCTAGTTAGACGTCGGCAAAGATCTGTCTGGAACCGGTCTAGTTAGACGTCAGCAAAGATATGTCTGGATCCGGTCTAGTTAGACGTCGGCAAAGATCTGTCTGGATCCGGTCTAGTTAGACGTCGGCAAAGTAGTGTGGAAAATAACATTCAACCCTCTTAATAAACACCAATGGGATTCACCAACTTGATGGTTTATATTTAGGATAAATTCGTACAGTTTTGGTAACATTCTTTTTTGTTGTTGTTGAAAATCTTATTTCATATATTGGAAATAAGGCCAAACAGAGGAAGGGCCAGAGATACACTATTTAGGATTTTATTTCACCTTAATTTAACCAGGTAGGCCAGTTGAGAACAAGTTCTCATTTACAACTACGACCTGGCCAAGATAAAGCAAAGCAGTGTGACAAAACAACACAGAGTTACATATAAACAAACGTACTGTCAAGTTTATTACATGACTGGGATGATGGTGTTGATGTGTGACAGGACATTCAAAGCATTTCACGGTGACAGATGTGGGCGCTGCAGGACGACAGTCATTTAAGCAGGTTGTCTTGGAGTTCTTTGGAACAGAGAAAATTGTGGTCTGCTTTGAAACATGTTGGGATTACAGACTCCGACAAGGAGATGGTGGTCTGCTTTGAAACATGTTGGGATTACAGACTCCGACAAGGAGATGTTGAAAATGTCAGCGAAGACACTTTCCAGCTGGTCTGCACACGCTCTGAAAAACGACCCCTGGTATTCTGTCTGGCCCAGCGGCCTTACGAGTCTTACACACGTCGGCCACGGAGAGAGAAATCACACAGTCGTCCACGATGAGTCAATGAATGCAGAGGACAGCCTCTGGTTAATGCAGTACAGGAGTCAGAAGTGTTACCTATTCGAATGCAGTACAGGGGTCAGAAGTGTTACCTATCAGAATGCAGTACAGGGCTCAGAAGTGTTACCTATCACAATGCAGTACAGGGCTCAGAAGTGTTACCTATCAGAATGCAGTACAGGGCTCAGAAGTGTTACCTATCAGAATGCAGTACAGGGCTCAGAAGTGTTACCTATCAGAATGCAGAACAGGGGTCAGAAGTGTTACCTATCAGAATGCAGTACAGGGGTCAGAAGTGTTACCTATCAGAATGCAGTACAGGGCTCAGAAGTGTTACCTATCAGGATGCAGTACAGGGGTCAGAAGTGTTACCTATCAGAATGCAGTACAGGGGTCAGAAGTGTTACCTATCAGAATGCAGTACAGGGGTCAGAAGTGTCACCTATCAGAATGCAGTACAGGGGTCAGAAGTGTTACCTATCAGAATGCAGTACAGGGGTCAGAAGTGTTACCTATCAGAATGCAGTACAGGGCTCAGAAGTGTTACCTATCAGGATGCAGTACAGGGGTCAGAAGTGTTACCTATTAGAATGCAGAATAAGGGTCAGAAGTGTTACCTATTAGAATGCAGAATAGGGGTCGAAAGTGTTACCTATCAGAATGCAGTATAGGGGTCAGAAGTGTTACCTATCAGAATGCAGTACAGGGTTCAGAAGTGTTACCTATCAGAATGCAGTACAGGGGTCAGAAGTGTTACCTATCAGAATGCAGAATAGGGGTCAGAAGTGTTACCTATCAGAATACAGAATAGGGGTCAGAAGTGTTACCTATCAGAATGCAGTACAGGGGTCAGAAGTGTTACCTATCAGAATGCAGAATAGGGGTCTAAAGTGTTACCTATCAGAATGCAGTACAGGGGTCAGAAGTGTTACCTATCAGAATGCAGAATAGGGGTCAGAAGTGTTACCTATCAGAATGCAGAATAGGGGTCAGAAGTGTTACCTATCAGAATGCAGTACAGGGGTCAGAAGTGTTACCTATCAGAATGCAGAATAGGGGTCAGAAGTGTTACCTATCAGAATGCAGTACAGGGGTCAGAAGTGTTACCTATCAGAATGCAGAATAGGGGTCAGAAGTGTTACCTATCAGAATGCAGTACAGGGGTCTAAAGTGTTACCTATCAGAATGCAGTACAGGGGTCTAAAGTGTTACCTATCAGAATACAGTACAGGGGTCAGTAGTGTTACCTATCAGAATGCAGTACAGGGGTCTAAAGTGTTACCTATCAGAATGCAGTACAGGGGTCTAAAGTGTTACCTATCAGAATGCAGTACAGGGGTCAGAAGTGTTACCTATCAGAACGCAGTACAGGGCTCAGAAGTGTTACCTATCAGAATGCAGTACAGGGGTCAGAAGTGTTACCTATCAGAATGCAGAATAGGGGTCAGAAGTGTTACCTATCAGAATGCAGTACAGGGGTCAGAAGTGTTACCTATCAGAATGCAGAATAGGGGTCTAAAGTGTTACCTATCAGAATGCAGTACAGGGGTCAGAAGTGTTACCTATCAGAATGCAGAATAGGGGTCAGAAGTGTTACCTATCCGAATGCAGTACAGGGGTCAGAAGTGTTACCTATCAGAATGCAGAATAGTGGTCAGTAGTGTTACCTATCAGAATGCAGTACAGGGGTCTAAAGTGTTACCTATCAGAATACAGTACAGGGGTCAGTAGTGTTACCTATCAGAATGCAGTACAGGGGTCTAAAGTGTTACCTATCAGAATGCAGTACAGGGGTCAGAAGTGTTACCTATCAGAATGCAGTACAGGGGTCAGAAGTGTTACCTATCAGAATGCAGTACAGGGGTCAGTAATGTTACCTATCAGAATGCAGTACAGGGGTCAGTAGTGTTACCTATCAGAATGCAGTACAGGGGTCAGTAGTGTTACCTATCAGAATGCAGTACAGGGGTCAGTAGTGTTACCTATCAGAATGCAGTACAGGGGTAATAGGGGTCAGTAGTGTTACCTATCAGAATGCAGTACAGGGGTAATAGGGGTCAGTAGTGTTACCTATCAGAATACAGTACGGGGTAATAGGGGTCAGTAGTGTTACCTATCAGAATGCAGTACAGGGGTCAGTAGTGTTACCTATCAGAATGCAGTACAGGGGTAATAGGGGTCAGTAGTGTTACCTATCAGAATGCAGTACAGGGGTCAGTAGTGTTACCTATCAGAATGCAGTACAGGGGTCAGAAGTGTTACCTATCAGAATGCAGTACAGGGGTAATAGGGGTCAGTAGTGTTACCTATCAGAATGCAGTACAGGGGTAATAGGGGTCAGTAGTGTTACCTATCAGAATGCAGTACAGGGGTAATAGGGGTCAATAGTGTTACCTATCAGAATGCAGTACAGGGGTAATAGGGGTCAGTAGTGTTACCTATCAGAATGCAGTACAGGGGTAATAGGGGTCAGTAGTGTTACCTATCAGAATGCAGTACAGGGGTAATAGGGGTCAGTAGTGTTACCTATCAGAATGCAGTACAGGGGTCAGTAGTGTTACCTATCAGAATGCAGTACAGTACCTCTGATTGTGGGAAAACAAACTGTTAATTTGCCTGAACAAACCTTACAACCCAATGGGGACAAGATGATGATGAGACTCCTGATGTTTTCTTTACAAACCACTTCCCTCCTCTCCTCCAGGTTAATGCCCTGAAACCATGACCAACATCTGTACGTCTCTCACAGGGCATCGCGGTGTCACACACACACACACTCTCTTGTACTGCGGAGCAGTGCAGGGACGTTCTCTATGCATTCAGAGTAACCTGAAACTAGACATTATCGTACCAGATCCAGACAGAGAAACTAGACATTATCGTACCAGATCCAGACAGAGAAACTAGACATTATCGTACCCGATCCAGACAGAGAGAAACCCAGACATTATCAATCCAGACAGAGAGAAACCCAGACATTATCAATCCAGACAGAGAGAAACTAGACATTATCGTACCAGATCCAGACAGAGAAACTAGACATTATAATAACCAGATCCAGACATTATCATACCAGATCCAGACAGAGAGACTAGACATTATCGTACCAGATCCAGACAGAGAAACTAGACATTATCGTACCAGATCCAGACAGAGAACCTAGACATCATCGAACCAGATCCAGACAGAGAGAAACTAGACATTATCATACCAGATCCAGACAGAGAGAAACTAGACATTATCATACCAGATCCAGACAGAGAAACTAGACCAGATCCAGACAGAGAGAAACTAGACCAGATCCAGACAGAGAGAAACTAGACATTATCGTACCAGATCCAGACAGAGAGAAGCAAGATGTGTGTTGATGTGTGTGATCCCTGGTCCTTTAGTGGTTGGGGGTTTGTAATGTATAACAAACAGTAACCCTCATCTCTTCCCCGGGGTCAGGGGCTCATTTCTACTTTGTTGACTCTGTATTATCAGGAAAACTCATCGGACAACTGGAAGCTAACCGGACCAGTCTAGTCTATATCCCAAACGGCACCCTACTCCCTAAGGATACTTGGTCAAAAGTAGTGCACAATATAGGGAATAGGGTGCCATTTGGGACAAATCCTTAGCAGTCTTTTTAATATTGGGGATGAATACATATTCACTGATGTGGTTCAGTGACAGGTTTGACTGCTTTTTGAATGGGTTTTAATGGAGACAGATATGATCTGATATTAAACATATGGGTGACGTTATGGGAGATCACGATTCAACCATGGGGGTAACAACAGTGATGGAATACTAATGAAACAGAATACGACACACACACCAAGACCACCGCAAGAGTAATACTGTCTCTGTTAGATGACTAATATAAAACAATTCCTCCTAATACTGTCTGTTAGACCACTGACTAATATAAAACAATACCTCCTGTCTGTTAGACCACTGACTAATATAAAACAATACCTCCTGTCTGTTAGACCACTGACTAATATAAAACAATACCTACTAATACTGTCTGTTAGACCACTGACTAATATAAAACAATACCTCCTGTCTGTTAGACCACTGACTAATATAAAACAATACCTCCTGTCTGTTAGACCACTGACTAATATAAAACAATTCCTCCTAATACTGTCTGTTAGACCACTGACTAATATAAAACAATTCCTCCTGTCTGTTAGATCACTGACTAATATAAAACAATACCTCCTGTCTGTTAGACCACTGACTAATATAAAACAATACCTACTAATACTGTCTGTTAGACCACTGACTAATATAAAACAATACCTCCTGTCTGTTAGACCACTGACTAATATAAAACAATTCCTCCTGTCTGTTAGATCACTGACTAATATAAAACAATTCCTCCTGTCTGTTAGACCACTGACTAATATAAAACAATTCCTCCTAATACTGTCTGTTAGACCACTGACTAATATAAAACAATTCCTCCTAATACTGTCTGTTAGACCACTGACTAATATAAAACAATACCTCCTGTCTGTTAGACCACTGACTAATATAAAACAATACCTCCTGTCTGTTAGACCACTGACTAATATAAAACAATACCTCCTAATACTGTCTGTTAGACCACTGACTAATATAAAACAATTCCTCCTAATACTGTCTGTTAGACCACTGACTAATATAAAACAATACCTCCTGTCTGTTAGACCACTGACTAATATAAAACAATACCTCCTGTCTGTTAGACCACTGATTAATATAAAACAATTCCTCCTAATACTGTCTGTTAGACCACTGACTAATATAAAACAATTCCTCCTAATACTGTCTGTTAGACCACTGACTAATATAAAACAATTCCTCCTAATACTGTCTGTTAGACCACTGACTAATATAAAACAATACCTCCTAATACTGTCTGTTAGACCACTGACTAATATAAAACAATTCCTTCTGTCTGTTAGACCACTGACTAATATAAAACAATACCTCCTGTCTGTTAGACCACTGACTAATATAAAACAATACCTACTAATACTGTCTGTTAGATCACTGACTAATATAAAACAATTCCTCCTAATACTGTCTGATAGACCACTGATTAATATAAAACAATACCTCCTGTCTGTTAGACCACTGACTAATATAAAACAATACCTCCTGTCTGTTAGACCACTGACTAATATAAAACAATTCCTCCTAATACTGTCTGTTAGACCACTGACTAATATAAAACAATTCCTCCTGTCTGTTAGATCACTGACTAATATAAAACAATTCCTCCTGTCTGTTAGACCACTGACTAATATACAACAATACCTCCTGTCTGTTAGACCACTGACTAATATAAAACAATACCTCCTGTCTGTTAGACCACTGACTAATATAAAACAATACCTCCTGTCTGTTAGACCACTGACTAATATAAAACAATACCTCCTAATACTGTCTGTTAGACCACTGACTAATATAAAACAATTCCTCCTGTCTGTTAGACCACTGACTAATATAAAACAATTCCTCCGGTCTGTTAGATGACTAATATAAAACAATACCTCCTGTCTGTTAGACCACTGACTAATATAAAACAATACCTACTAATACTGTCTGTTAGACCACTGACTAATATAAAACAATTCCTCCTAATACTGTCTGTTAGACCACTGACTAATATAAAACAATACCTCCGGTCTGTTAGATGACTAATATAAAACAATACCTCCTGTCTGTTAGACCACTGACTAATATAAAACAATACCTACTAATACTGTCTGTTAGACCACTGACTAATATAAAACAATTCCTCCTAATACTGTCTGTTAGACCACTGACTAATATAAAACAATATCTCCTGTCTGTTAGACCACTGACTAATATAAAACAATACCTCCTGTCTGTTAGACCACTGACTAATATAAAACAATTCCTCCTAATACTGTCTGTTAGACCACTGACTAATATAAAACAATACCTCCTGTCTGTTAGACCACTGACTAATATAAAACAATACCTCCTGTCTGTTAGACCACTGACTAATATAAAACAATACCTCCTGTCTGTTAGATCACTGACTAATATAAAACAATACCTCCTGTCTGTTAGACCACTGACTAATATAAAACAATACCTCCTAATACTGTCTGTTAGACCACTGACTAATATAAAACAATACCTCCTGTCTGTTAGACCACTGACTAATATAAAACAATTCCTCCTAATACTGTCTGTTAGACCACTGACTAATATAAAACAATACCTACTAATACTGTCTGTTAGACCACTGACTAATATAAAACAATTCCTCCTAATACTGTCTGTTAGACCACTGACTAATATAAAACAATTCCTCCTAATACTGTCTGTTAGACCACTGACTAATATAAAACAATACCTCCTGTCTGTTAGACCACTGACTAATATAAAACAATTCCTCCTGTCTGTTAGACCACTGACTAATATAAAACAATATCTCCTGTCTGTTAGACCACTGACTAATATAAAACAATACCTCCTGTCTGTTAGACCACTGACTAATATAAAACAATACCTCCTGTCTGTTAGACCACTGACTAATATAAAACAATTCCTCCTGTCTGTTAGACCACTGACTAATATAAAACAATTCCTCCTAATACTGTCTGTTAGACCACTGACTAATATAAAACAATACCTCCTGTCTGTTAGACCACTGACTAATATAAAACAATACCTCCTGTCTGTTAGACCACTGACTAATATAAAACAATTCCTCCTAATACTGTCTGTTAGACCACTGACTAATATAAAACAATACCTCCTGTCTGTTAGACCACTGACTAATATAAAACAATACCTACTAATACTGTCTGTTAGACCACTGACTAATATAAAACAATACCTACTAATACTGTCTGTTAGACCACTGACTAATATAAAACAATTCCTCCTAATACTGTCTGTTAGACCACTGACTAATATAAAACAATACCTACTAATACTGTCTGTTAGACCACTGACTAATATAAAACAATTCCTCCTAATACTGTCTGTTAGACCACTGACTAATATAAAACAATACCTCCTGTCTGTTAGACCACTGACTAATATAAAACAATACCTCCTGTCTGTTAGACCACTGACTAATATAAAACAATTCCTCCTAATACTGTCTGTTAGACCACTGACTAATATAAAACAATACCTCCTGTCTGTTAGACCACTGACTAATATAAAACAATACCTCCTGTCTGATAGATCACTGACTAATATAAAACAATACCTCCTGTCTGTTAGACCACTGACTAATATAAAACAATACCTCCTGTCTGTTAGACCACTGACTAATATAAAACAATACCTCCTGTCTGTTAGACCACTGACTAATATAAAACAATTCCTCCTGTCTGTTAGACCACTGACTAATATAAAACAATACCTCCTGTCTGTTAGACCACTGACTAATATAAAACAATACCTCCTGTCTGTTAGACCACTGACTAATATAAAACAATACCTCCTGTCTGTTAGACCACTGACTAATATAAAACAATTCCTCCTAATACTGTCTGTTAGACCACTGACTAATATAAAACAATACCTCCTGTCTGTTAGATCACTGACTAATATAAAACAATACCTCCTGTCTGTTAGATGACTAATATAAAACAATACCTCCTGTCTGTTAGACCACTGACTAATATAAAACAATACCTACTAATACTGTCTGTTAGACCACTGACTAATATAAAACAATTCCTCCTAATACTGTCTGTTAGACCACTGACTAATATAAAACAATACCTCCTGTCTGTTAGATCACTGACTAATATAAAACAATACCTCCTGTCTGTTAGACCACTGATTAATATAAAACAATACCTCCTGTCTGTTAGACCACTGACTAATATAAAACAATACCTCCTGTCTGTTAGACCACTGACTAATATAAAACAATTCCTCCTAATACTGTCTGTTAGACCACTGACTAATATAAAACAATTCCTCCTAATACTGTCTGTTAGACCACTGACTAATATAAAACAATACCTCCTGTCTGTTAGATCACTGACTAATATAAAACAATACCTCCTGTCTGTTAGACCACTGACTAATATAAAACAATACCTACTAATACTGTCTGTTAGACCACTGACTAATATAAAACAATTCCTCCTAATACTGTCTGTTAGACCACTGACTAATATAAAACAATTCCTCCTAATACTGTCTGTTAGACCACTGACTAATATAAAACAATTCCTCCTAATACTGTCTGTTAGACCACTGACTAATATAAAACAATACCTACTAATACTGTCTGTTAGACCACTGACTAATATAAAACAATTCCTCCTAATACTGTCTGTTAGACAACTGACTAATATAAAACAATTCCTCCTAATACTGTCTGTTAGACCACTGACTAATATAAAACAATTCCTCCTAATACTGTCTGTTAGACCACTGACTAATATAAAACAATTCCTCCTAATACTGTCTGTTAGACCACTGACTAATATAAAACAATTCCTCCTAATACTGTCTGTTAGACCACTGACTAATATAAAACAATTCCTCCTAATACTGTCTGTTAGACCACTGACTAATATAAAACAATTCCTCCTAATACTGTCTGTTAGACCACTGACTAATATAAAACAATTCCTCCGGTTTGTTAGACCACTGACTAATATAAAACAATTCCTCCTAACACTGTCTGTTAGACCACTGACTAATAGAAAACAATTCCTCCTAACACTGTCTGTTAGACCACTGACTAATAGAAAACAATTCCTCCTAATACTGTCCCTAAGATCACTGGAAAAGCATGTGTGGTAACTTAAAGCTGCAATGTGTTACTTTTTGGGCGACCCAAACAAATTCACAAAGATGTGTATGTTATAGATCTGTCGTTGTCGTTGAAAACAAGTCTAAGAAGCGGGTAGATCTGCTCTATTTCTATGCTTCCATTAAGATGTGTTTTTGCGTCCGACTTTGGGTTTTGTAACACCAGCTTCAAACAGCTGAAAATACAATATTTTTGTTATGAAAAATATATTTAAATCACAGCGGTTTAGATGGTACAATGATTCTCTACACTAAAGACCTAGCAGAGTCAAGCTGGTAGAAAGGTCAGCAGTGATGACAGAGTAGAAATCAACCTCAGAAGATAAATACACTTCAAGTGCAAACAGTATAAAGCCCTATCACGCCCTGTTAAGCCCTATCGCGCCCTGTCAAGCCCTGTCACGCCCTATCACGCCCTATAAAGCCCATAAAGCCCTATAAAGCCCTATAAAGCCCTGGGGAAAACACATTTATCTGTAACATTCCTTCTTTAAAAACAGAGAAGAACATCATGTATCCAACAAGTCAATCCTGATGCATTTCTGATTCCTGGAAAGTAACCAACCGGTCTCAATGAGTTTCAGTGAGACAAAGCACAGTCTTCCATTCAGTTAGCTGAACATAACACAACTCATCTGATTTAAAACATCTGGTTGTTTAAAAAAAAAAAAACACACGACTGGTTGGTACCTTTCCTGTAGGATCATCTTGTTCTCCTTCTTCCACAGGTCTTTAAAGTCGGAGGAGAAGTCGTGCCACACGGAGAAGAAGGTGTGGGGGGAAACCTCCTTCTCACCCATCTTAGCCTTCACCTGGTAGAACACCGTCAACTCCAGGAACCTACAACACACCATTATGGAACAACCAATGCAGACGGAGGGTAACGAAACAAAGATAGAATGTGTTCTAGAACTGTAGGAATGCGGAAATAAATACTTTACTCATTAAATAGGGTTTCCCAAAATATAGAGCTTTACTAGCTAAAAACTCTACTTTATTCCAAACTGTCAAACTATGCTGCTATATTGGATGACAACACTGTTTGCTTAAACTCAGAAGAAAACACACACACAAAAAAAAAAAAAAAAAAACTTAATTTCTACCCACTGGGCATAGACATCAACTCAACGTCGATTCTACGTTGGTTCCACGTCATTTCAATGATTCAACAACGTTGATTCAACCATTGCCCAGTGGGTATAGTAAATCTCGTAAATGTATCTTTAAGTGGTAGGTACAGATGTTATTTAAGATGCATTTAAACGGTTCCTTACAACTTGTGAGTGTCAATGAGCTGCGTCTCCTGGACCTCCAGTTCAGATTTAGCTGCAAGACAGAAAACATGAAAGACAAGTGGTTATTGTAAGTAGGATCGCTCGTTTCTCAGTAGTAGTCAGAACAGCCTTGTCTCTCAGTCAGGATAGTAGTTGATTAGTAGTTGACAGGTCTCAGAACAGCCTCTTCTCTCAATGAGGGTACTAGTTGGTTAGTAGTTGACAGGTCTCAGAACAGCCTCGTCTCTCAATGAGGGTAGTAGTTGGTTAGTAGTTGACAGGTCTCAGAACAGCCTCGTCTCTCAATGAGGGTAGTAGTTGGTTAGTAGTTGACAGGTCTCAGAACAGCCTCGTCTCTCAATGAGGGTACTAGTTGACAGAATTCCAAGAGTGTGCAAAGTGGTCAAGGCAAAGGGTGGCTACTTTAAAGAATCTAAAATATATTTTGATTTGTTTAACACTTTTTTGGTTACTACATGATTCCATATGTGTTATTTCATAGTTATTCAGTATTATTCTACAATTAAGAAAATCATAAAAATAAACTAAAATCCTTGAATGACTTGGTCTGTCCAAACTTTTAACTGGTACTGTACAGTGAACAATAAAATCTCTGTGGTCACTCACTAAAACATCCTATTGGTCTACAGGTGGAACCTATGGACATAGTGAAAAATAAGATGTGTGGCCCCTCACTACACAATCCTATTGGTCTACAGGTGGAACCTATGGACATAGTGAAAAATAAGATGTGTGGCCCCTCACTACACAATCCTATTGGTCTACAGGTCAGACAGACCACCGCCAAGACCACCTTCGCCTCCCAGTCAGACAGACAACCTTCGCCTCCCAGTCAGACAGACAACCTTCGCCTCCCAGTCAGACAGACAACCTTCGCCTCCCAGTCAGACAGACAACCTTCGCCTCCCAGTCAGACAGACAACCTTCGCCTCCCAGTCAGACAGACAACCTTCGCCTCCCAGTCAGACAGACAACCTTCGCCTCCCAGTCAGACAGACAACCTTCGCCTCCCAGTCAGACAGACAACCTTCGCCTCCCAGTCAGACAGACAACCTTCGCCTCCCAGTCAGACAGACAACCTTCGCCTCCCAGTCAGACAGACAACCTTCGCCTCCCAGTCAGACAGACAACCTTCGCCTCCCAGTCAGACAGACAACCTTCGCCTCCCAGTCAGACAGACAACCTTCGCCTCCCAGTCAGACAGACAACCTTCGCCTCCCAGTCAGACAGACAACCTTCGCCTCCCAGTCAGACAGACAACCTTCGCCTCCCAGTCAGACAGACAACCTTCGCCTCCCAGTCAGACAGACAACCTTCGCCTCCCAGTCAGACAGACAACCTTCGCCTCCCAGTCAGACAGACAACCTTCGCCTCCCAGTCAGACAGACAACCTTCGCCTCCCAGTCAGACAGACAACCTTCGCCTCCCAGTCAGACAGACAACCTTCGCCTCCCAGTCAGACAGACAACCTCTACCTCCCAGCCAGACAGACAAACCTCTACCTCCCAGTCAGACAGACAAACCTCTACCTCCCAGTCAGACAGACAAACCTCTACCTCCCAGTCAGACAGACAAACCTCTACCTCCCAGTCAGACAGACAAACCTCTACCTCCCAGTCAGACAGACAAACCTCTACCTCCCAGTCAGACAGACAAACCTCTACCTCCCAGTCAGACAGACAAACCTCTACCTCCCAGTCAGACAGACAAACCTCTACCTCCCAGTCAGACAGACAAACCTCTACCTCCCAGTCAGACAGACAACCTCTACCTCCCAGTCAGACAGACAACCTCTACCTCCCAGTCAGACAGACAACCTCTACCTCCCAGTCAGACAGACAACCTCTACCTCCCAGTCAGACAGACAACCTCTACCTCCCAGTCAGACAGACAACCTCTACCTCCCAGTCAGACAGACAACCTCTACCTCCCAGTCAGACAGACAACCTCTACCTCCCAGTCAGACAGACAACCTCTACCTCCCAGTCAGACAGACAACCTCTACCTCCCAGTCAGACAGACAACCTCTACCTCCCAGTCAGACAGACAACCTCTACCTCCCAGTCAGACAAACAACCTCTACCTCCCAGTCAGGGAGAGCTCCACCCAGACAAAGCAACCATTTAGATTCCCAGTTCAATGTAAAGTGTGTGGGTGCTGTCATACATCAGCCTACGACCCACTTGGAAGTTCCTGAATAACTGTTCGTTAGAGTGCAGTTAGCCATGGCATCGGTGGCTCTGGTAGTGGGCGATCTGGGGAAGTAGGGTCTCCATTAGAGGCATTAGAGGTTGCACCTTCCTGGGGTATCAGGGGTCAGTGCCAGGGGTGCTCTCTCTGACAAATTGATCCCAGTTGTGGGTAAAAAGACAGATTCCACCGTGAAGCTGAATGGAGTGACACAGCAGCCTGCAGCAGTGAGGTTCTCGGCGTGAGAGGTGGAAGGGGGGGGGGGGGGGGGAGGGGGGGTGGCAGAAACGTTGACATCTCCAGGCAGACAGCTCAGGGGTTAACGCCCGACACCCCAGACCCTGAGGTCCTCACGGGTCACAGGCAAAGATGAATGGCCATAGAAGGTTACCAAAATCTCTCATGGTGGACGGAACGTCAATGGTCACGAGGGATTATCCACCATGATAAAGGAAAACGCCATCCAAAAAACTCTTTGGGAATTTGTTTCATTCGTCCCAAAATGTTTTGCTTGTCTACACTCATGTGAAGGTATGTAACTACCAAAATACAGAAACCATCCTTGCATTTGGATTCATATGATTCAAAACGCAGCATCAAATTATGCAACAAAATGCATCATACAGGGATGATTTCTGTATTTTGAAAGTTAAATATTTTGAAAACTTGGGTGCTGACAAGCAAAACATTTTGGGACGATGTCAACAATGGACGAATGAATCAAATACCAAAATATTTTTTTCGGGGCGGAGCTTTCCCTTTAAGTGGCGCTGGGTTCTTACTGGTCCGGGCTAATCACATCCAGATAACCCAGACCACGACAGCTCTGAGCCCGGAATAGTCTGCCACGACAATCAAGCAGGATACCAGAGTCACTGTGATTTATAATGCCTCTCAATAGGTGAAATTACTGCTCAGTGATTTGCTTTCAACTGGGGTCCATATAATTTTCTTAAGAAAACAGGGGGGGGGGGGGGGGGGGGTAATGAATGTGAGGAATTTGGAATTAGTACATTTCAGGGGAAGATCATCAAGAAGTCAATAATGTGAAGTCCACTGGGTGAGATTAAACAACCAGTTCAGATCAATCTCTCCACTGAACCATAAGAGAAATCCAATGTTTCTCCACCATAATCTGCAATTTGTCCAAGTGACCTCACAGCAGCAGACCACTTGTAGCTCGCCATTCCCGGTACCTCCACATCCGACTTCCTCATCAGCGGGATCGTCTGGGGGGGGGGGGGGGGGGGGGGGGGGACTATTTATGTCTGTAATAAACCCTTTTGTGGGGAAAACTAATTTCTGATTGGCTGGGCCTAGCTCCCCTGTGGGTGGGCCTGTGCCCTCCCAGGCCCACCCCATAGCTGCACCCCTGCCCAGTCATGTGAATTCCATAAATGAATTTACATTTACTGATTATATGAACTGTAACTCAGTAAAATCTTTACACAATGAAACTCTCTCTCCCTCAGTGGACTAATAAATGGGCATCATTGAAACGTCAGTGTTCATTTTGTCAACAATAACATAATATTTGTCAAACAATTTTTCCCGCTGATAAATGATAACGAGATGCCATAAAAAAAATGGAAATTAAAATGGGGGCGTGACAAGAATTCCACGTCCTAATGGACATTCAAGTTGGCATGAAGCTCCTCGTCGTCGGGTTTGTCCAGTCACAAGGATGCATGCTTCTGAAGAATATTTAATGCGATCCTATCATTGGCAGAAAGAAAGTCTTTCAGTTGAGCGTAGTAAGGGGCGTCAGTTGGGTATGGCAGTCCTCATGTCCTAGCTCAAGACCAAAAATATAAAACAGGCAACGATAAAGGCTCATTCCTGATTCAGATGGAATGGCTGTTTAGCGTAAAGAACGGCGGGCTTTAGGACCCATACGGAGTATCACACGGAGAGAAGCTGCCAGTCTGCACGCCTTTCAGAGAGCAGAGATTGTTTGCTTTAAAAGGTATTTTAGTCTTAAAGACAGAATCAATCTAAAATAGCTAATGAACTTAACCGCTGCTTGGCATCAGGTTGAGGTGTCGCTAATTGGCATCAGGTTGAGGCGTCGCTGCTTGGCATCAGGTTGAGGCGTCGCTGCTTGGCATCAGGTTGAGGCGTCGCTGCTTGGCATCAGGTTGAGGCGTCGCTGCTTGGCATCAGGTTGAGGCGTCGCTGCTTGGCATCAGGTTGAGGCGTCGCTGCTTGGCATCAGGTTGAGGCGTCGCTGCTTGGCATCAGGTTGAGGCGTCGCTGCTTGGCATCAGGTTGAGGCGTCGCTGCTTGGCATCAGGCTGAGGCGTCGCTGCTTGGCATCAGGCTGAGGCGTCGCTGCTTGGCATCAGGCTGAGGCGTCGCTGCTTGGCATCAGGCTGAGGCGTCGCTGCTTGGCATCAGGCTGAGGCGTCGCTGCTTGGCATCAGGCTGAGGCGTCGCTGCTTGGCATCAGGCTGAGGCGTCGCTGCTTGGCATCAGGCTGAGGCGTCGCTGCTTGGCATCAGGTTGAGGCGTCGCTGCTTGGCATCAGGTTGAGGCGTCGCTGCTTGGCATCAGGTTGAGGCGTCGCTGCTTGGCATCAGGTTGAGGCGTCGCTGCTTGGCATCAGGTTGAGGCGTCGCTGCTTGGCATCAGGTTGAGGCGTCGCTGCTTGGCATCAGGTTGAGGCGTCGCTGCTTGGCATCAGGTTGAGGCGTCGCTGCTTGGCATCAGGTTGAGGCGTCGCTGCTTGGCATCAGGTTGAGGCGTCGCTGCTTGGCATCAGGTTGAGGCGTCGCTGCTTGGCATCAGGTTGAGGCGTCGCTGCTTGGCATCAGGTTGAGGCGTCGCTGCTTGGCATCAGGTTGAGGCGTCGCTGCTTGGCATCAGGTTGAGGCGTCGCTGCTTGGCATCAGGTCGAGGCGTCGCTGCTTGGCATCAGGTCGAGGCGTCGCTGCTTGGCATCAGGTCGAGGCGTCGCTGCTTGGCATCAGGTCGAGGTGTCGCTGCTTGGCATCAGGTTGAGGTGTCGCTGCTTGGCATCAGGTTGAGGTGTCGCTGCTTGGCATCAGGTTGAGGTGTCGCTGCTTGGCATCAGGTTGAGGTGTCGCTGCTTGGCATCAGGTTGAGGTGTCGCTGCTTGGCATCAGGTTGAGGTGTCGCTGCTTGGCATCAGGTTGAGGTGTCGCTGCTTGGCATCAGGTTGAGGTGTCGCTGCTTGGCATCAGGTTGAGGTGTCGCTGCTTGGCATCAGGTTGAGGTGACGCTGCTTGGCATCAGGTTGAGGTGTGTGTGTGTACATGTTTCCTACCTTACCAGAATGTTCTGACAAGGTTGGATAACAAAACTCTAGGACTTTTTTTGTTTCCTGAATATGTTAAAATTATATTTTAGGCTTTAGGGTTCGGGTTACGTTTAGGGTTCGGGGGAAAATAGGACATTGAATGGGAATACAATTTTACTCCTCAAAATACCAGAAAATTCCTGAAAACAAAGATGTGTGTCCGTAGTAGTGCGTGTGGGTATGGCCATAGTAGTGTGTGTGTGTATGTGTCCATAGTAGTGTGTGTGTGTGTGTGTGTGTGTGTGTGTGTGTGTGTGTGTGTGTGTGTGTGTGTGTGTGTCCATAGTGTGTGTGTGTGTGTCCATAGTAGTGTGTGTGTGTGTGTGTGTGTCCATAGTAGTGTTTGTGTGTGTGTCCATAGTAGTGTTTGTGTGTGTGTCCATAGTAGTGTTTGTGTGTGTGTCCATAGTAGTGTTTGTGTGTGTGTCCATAGTAGTGTGTGTGTGTGTGTCCATAGTAGTGTGTGTGTGTGTGTGTCCATAGTAGTGTGTGTCCATAGTAGTGTGTGTGTGTGTGTCCATAGTAGTGTGTGTGTGTATGTGTCCATAGTAGTGTGTGTGTGTGTGTGTGTGTGTGTGTGTGTGTGTGTGTGTGTGTGTGTGTGTGTGTGTGTCCATAGTGTGTGTGTGTGTGTGTGTCCATAGTAGTGTTCTCTCTCCTACCTTGGCTGAGGAATTCCTCCATCTTGTCCTTGAAGGGCTGCAGGTGATCTTCAGATGACACTTGACACACCTTCTCCACCTCTGTGTTGCATGCTGGAATGAGAGGACAACACTAAACTGTTTACAAAATGGCCACAGAATGGCAAGAGAAAAATCACCATTGAAGATATGTAAATATTTAACCTTTAACCTTTATTTAACTCGGCAAGTCAGTTAAGAACAAATTATTATTTACAATGACGGCCTACCGGGGGACAGGAGCAGAACGACAGATTTGTACCTTCAAACCAGCAACCATTTGGTTACATGCCCAACGCTCTAACCCCTAGGCTACATACAATGTCGACCATAACAGATTAGTGCCCAACCGGTGGTCATCCTCAGTGTAACTAAACCCATGTTACTATGACCTAGCTATAGTTTCACATGAACCCAGCCCGCTTTCTCTAACATCCGTAACATCCCTGAAATGGGCCCTGTACTTAGAGAAAACTAACCTATCCTGATCAACTATCACTCGTTGATAGTTGATAAATATGACTCAGCACAGCCGAGAGCTGCCCTGTGACACGAGCCTACCAGAGGAGCTAAATAACTTCTATGCTCACTTCGAGGCAAGTAACACTGAAACATGCATGAGAACACTAGCTGTTCCAGAAGACTGTGCGATCACGGTCTCCGCAGCCGATGTGAGTAAGACCTTTAAACAAGTCAACACTCGGGACGGGTAATGTGCTGCTAACTGAGGTAACTTCACTCTGTAAAGTGAAGCTGAAGTTAGCAGCATTCCTGAAAAATAGAAAACAAGCCACTCAATGCTATGTGTTGGGGTAGTATCCCACATCGAAAGGAACTGTTAAGTTGAGAGCTAGTTTACTGAATAAAGCTGCTTATCGGGCTAGTAACCAGATGGACTCGAGGCTAAGAATGAGGAAACCAGTGCAGTGTGTTATAAGACACTCGCTGAGCGCTGAACCGCAGCTTTGAATGAAGTACATTACTGTTAATGTCAGAGTTACGGGAGGAGATTGACACTGTACCCCCTGTATATAGCCTCCGGTACCTGTCCGTCTGTCCAACTGGCAAGTGTCTTCACTGCCATTTTCACTACCGTAACACCCTGTATATAGCCTCCACATTGACTCTGTACCGTAACACCCTGTATATAGCCTCCACATTGACTATGTACCGTAACACCCTGTATATAGCCTCCACATTGACTCTGTACCGTAACACCCTGTATATAGCCTCCACATTGACTATGTACCGTAACACCCTGTATATAGCCTCCACATTGACTCTGTACCGTAACACCCTGTATATAGCCTCCACATTGACTCTGTACCGTAACACCCTGTATATAGCCTCCACATTGACTCTGTACCGGTACCCCCTGTATATAGCCTCCACATTGACTCTGTACCGTAACACCCTGTATATAGCCTCCACATTGACTCTGTACCGTAACACCCTGTATATAGCCTCCACATTGACTCTGTACCGTAACACCCTGTATATAGCCTCCACATTGACTCTGTACCGTAACACCCTGTATATAGCCTCCACACACCCTGTATATAGCACAGATTTTTTTCTTTCTTAAAACTGCATTGTTGGTTAAGGGCTCATAAGCAAGCTTTTCACTGGAAGGTATTTCACTGTAAGGTATAGAATAGGTGGTAGAAAAGTATGTTTATTGTCCATTTGTAAGAATCGTAATGTTTGTATCTGTGTACAATGTACCTGTTGTTTTCAGCACAGGTGACAAATACAATATGATTTTGTGAAGTTCTGTCAACGCACTGCATGTGGATGCGAAGGCAAATCATTCAACTGCATTCTGACCCCATCACCTGTCGCCCCTGGTAACCCCTGTCGCCCCTGGTAACCCCTGCTCCCCTCCCCCTGAACAAAGACTGATGCCTGCTGTGGAATTCTGGAATCTATTCTAGAACTTCTGTGAAGCTCTGAGAGTCACGCACCAATCAGTGGCCATAATGAATTAGAGTCAGAGTGTCAGCGTCCAATCTAAATCCCAGCTGGACAATTACCGCCCTCTACCTGACCTTTAGCCTGTGTCAGGGAGGGCCATGTTGTTCTTCCTGGAGCACACTGGTTGAGCACATATCAGTAAGCTAGACACCATCTGTCTGTAATACAGACCCAGCCTCCCGTCACCTCTGAAGACCACCAATATAACAAAGAGGGACGGATGGAGAGACCCGGTTATTCTGGTACTGTAAATATCCTCCTCCGCTGTAGCACAACCCCACAGTTAAACCCCAACAGAACATGGTTCTGTCTGACTGCGAGCAGCACCGCAAGGTTGCCGACCAGCGACACGCGGGAGAGAGAGGGGGAAAGTGCAGAAAGATTTAGAGACGCCGGCTGCCCAGCTGAGCCAGGCCCTTAACTAGCATTTATCTGAGCCTCTTGACTTGCTGTAAAGAGAGAGGACCATCTAGCTACAGAACAGAGAGGGCTTACTGTAAAGAGAGAGGACCATCTAGCTACAGAACAGAGAGAGCTTACTGTAAAGAGGACCATATAGCTACAGAACAGAGGGGGCTTACTGTAAAGAGAGAGGACCATATAGCTACAGAACAGAGGGGGCTTACTGTAAAGAGAGAGGGCCATATAGCTACAGAACAGAGGGGGCTTACTGTAAAGAGAGAGGACCATATAGTTACAGAACAGAGGGGGCTTACTGAAAGAGAGAGGACCATCTAGCTACAGAACAGAGGGGGCTTACTGTAAAGAGAGAGGACCATATAGTTACAGAACAGAGGGGGCTTACTGAAAGAGAGAGGACCATCTAGCTACAGAACAGAGAGGGCTTACTGTAAAGAGAGAGGACCATATAGCTACAGAACAGAGGGGGCTTACTGAGGCTGACAACTGTGTGGTGTGTGTGGACCATGGTAAATCTTTGGTGATGTGGACAACAAGGAACTTAAAGCTCTCGACCCGCTAAACAACATCGTCGATGTGGACGTGCTCTCCCCTCTTTCTCCTGTAGTCCTCAAAGAGCTCCTTGGCCTTACTGACGTTGAGGGAGAGGTTGTTGTCCTGGCAACACACTGCTAAGTCTCTGACCTCCCTCCCTATAGGCTGACTCATCGCCACCGGTGATCAGGCCTACCAGCGTTGTGTTGTCAGTAAAACTTCATGTGTTGGAGTCATGTATGGCCACGCAGTTGTGGGTGAACAGGAAGTGCATGAGGGAACTAAGCACACACCCGATGGGCCCCCTTGTTGCGGGCCAGCGTGACGGAGGTGTTGCCTAGCCTCACCAACTGGGGGAGGCCTGTCAGGAAGTCAATCGCAGAGGGAGGTGTTTAGTCCCAGGGACCTTAGCTTAGTGATAAGCTTGGAGAGGACTATGGTGTTGAACGCTGAGCTGTAGTCAATGAACAGCACTATCACGTAGTTATTTCCCCTTCTTGTCCAGGTGGGAGAGGGCAGTGTGAAGTGCAATTGAGATTGTTTTATCTGTGGATCTTTTTTTTTTTTTTTTTTTTTTTTTTTTTTTACCTTTATTTAGCCAGGCAAGTCAGTTAAGAACAAATTCTTATTTTCAATGACGGCCTGGGAACAGTGGGTTAACTGCCTGTTCAGGGGCAGAACGACAGATTTGTACCTTGTCAGCTCGGGGGTTTGAACTCGCAACCTTCCGGTTACTAGTCCAATGCTCTAACCACTAGGCTACCCTGCCGCCCCTGTTAGGGCGGTATACGAATAGGAATGGGTCTAGTGTGTCTGGGATGATGGTGCTTCATGACCAGCCTTTCAAACCACTTCCTTATTATACATGAGTGCTACAGGGCGATAGTCATGTAGGTAGGTTACCTTGGAGCTCTTGGGAAAAGGGACAATGGCGGTCAGGTTGACACGTTGGGATTACAGACTTGGGACAACGAGAGAGTAAAAATGTCTGTCGACACCTGCCAGAAGGTCGGCGGATAATTTGAGAACCCGCCCTGATATTCCATCTGGCACGGCGGCCTTTCTAGGGAGGTTTTCCTAGTCTGGTTCCTCTCTAGGTTTCTTCCTAGGTTCTGGCCTTTCTAGGGAGGTTTTCCTAGCCTGGTTCCTATCTAGGTTTCTTCCTAGGTTCTGGCCTTTCTAGGGAGGTTTTCCTAGTCTGGTTCCTCTCTAGGTTTCTTCCTAGGTTCTGGCCTTTCTAGGGAGGTTTTCCTAGTCTGGTTCCTCTCTAGGTTTCTTCCTAGGTTCTGGCCTTCCTAGGGAGTTTTTCATAGCCACCGTGCTTCTACACCTGCATTGCTTCCTGTTTGAGGTTTTAGGCTGGGTTTCTGTACAGCACTTTTTGACATCAGCTGATGTAAGAAGGGATTTCAATACATTTGATTGATTGATTGTTAACCTGTTTAAACGTTTTGCTCACATCGGCCACGGAGAGCGAGATCACATGTAGACATGTAGCTCGTTTGGGAGTTTTGTGTCCATGGGAAGTTCATGGTTTCCCTTTGTAATCCGTTAGCATCTGACAGACCCAGTCACATATACGACAAGCTTCATAGTCGGTGTAATAGGAAGCCTTTTTCCTCCTATATTGCCTTTCTACAGGTTTGAAGACTCGGAGGTCGTAGACTTCTTGTATGTGTCACGTTCATTGTAAGCGGGTCGGCTTTGTCCGACCACTTCTGTATTGGAGTGCGTCACTGGTACATCCTGTTGAAGCTTTTGTTTGTGAACAGGAAGCAGGAGAATGGAGTCACGGTAAGATTTGCCCGAAAGGAGGACGAGGGAGTGCCTTGAATGCGTTTATGTTGGTAGAATACAGGTGGTCTGAAGTTTTAACACCCCATAGGGGCACAGGAGATGTGTTGGTAGGATACAGGTGGTCTGGAGTTACCGCCCCATAGGGGCACAGGAGATGTGTGGGTAGGATACAGGTGGTCTGGGGTTTTAACAGGAGGTGTGTTGGTAGGATACAGGTGGTCTGGAGTTTTAACAGGAGATGTGTTGGTAGAATACAGGTGGTCTGGAGTTTTAACAGGAGATGTGTTGGTAGGATACAGGTGGTCTGGAGTTTTAACAGGAGGTGTGTTGGTAGGATACAGGTGGTCTGGAGTTTTAACAGGAGATGTGTTGGTAGAATACAGGTGGTCTGGAGTTTTAACAGGAGGTGTGTTGGTAGAATACAGGTGGTCTGGGGTTTTAACAGGAGATGTGTTGGTAGGATACAGGTGGTCTGGAGTTTTAACAGGTGTGTTGGTAGGATACAGGTGGTCTGGAGTTTTAACAGGAGATGTGTTGGTAGGATACAGGTGGTCTGGAGTTTTAACAGGTGTGTTGGTAGGATACAGGTGGTCTGGGGTTTTAACAGGAGATGTGTTGGTAGGATACAGGTGGTCTGGAGTTTTAACAGGAGATGTGTTGGTAGGATACAGGTGGTCTGGGGTTTTAACAGGAGATGTGTTGGTAGGATACAGGTGGTCTGGAGTTTTAACAGGAGATGTGTTGGTAGGATACAGGTGGTCTGGGGTTTTAACAGGAGATGTGTTGGTAGGATACAGGTGGTCTGGGGTTTTAACAGGAGATGTGTTGGTAGGGTACAGGTGGGACGGTTTGAAGTCACCCAGCATTAAAAACCAGGTGATCAAGAGCACAAGATTTCCTTCAAACTTGAAGCAACACACCAGTTATTTATGGAAAAACAGTTTTTCCTGAAGCCGTCGTCCGATCCTGCCACTCATGGCGAATCCACCGAGTACGATATTATGGTGTAACAGTACAGCTTCCGTCCCTCTCCTCGCCCCTACCTGGGCTCGAACCAGGGACCCTACTGCACACAGACATCAGCCACCCTCAAAGCATCGTTACCCATCGCTCCACAAAAAGCCGCGGCCCTTGCAGAGCAAGGGGAACCACTACTTCAAGGTCTCAGAGAGAGTGACGTCACCGATTGAAAAGCTATTAGCGCGCAACACCGCTAACTAGCTAGCCATTTCACATCGGTTACACTAGCAGCATAGCTTCCTCATCCAGCCATGTTTCACGAAGACATTATATTGTTCAAGTCTCTCTGATAGAAGATTCTCGGACAACGCTCATCCATCTCATTCCTGAGTGACTGGACATTGGCCAATCGAACGGAGGGGAGCGCTATTCGGTTCTCTCTTCGCCTCCAATTTCACCCCACCTCATCATCCCACGTCTACACCTGCAGGGTTTTGGTAGCCCATGGAGCAAAGGATTATGGTCTGGTATGAACAGTGGAACAGCTGAGATGATGTCTAAATCGAGGTCAGTGATAATAGTATATCTATTTAAAAGATAAAAACACCCTTCTCCATAGAGCACTACTCTATACTACAGCCCTTCTCCATAGTGCACTACTCTATACTACAGCCCTTCTCCATAGTGCACTACTCTATACTACAGCCCTTCTCCATAGTGCACTACTCTATACTACAGCCCTTCTCCATAGTGCACTACTCTATACTACAGCCCTTCACCATAGTGCACTACTCCATACTACAGCCCTTCTCCATAGTGCACTACTCTATACTACAGCCCTTCTCCCTAGTACACTACTCTATACTACAGCCCTTCTCCATAGAGCACTACTCTATACTACAGCCCTTCTCCATAGTGCACTACTCTATACTACAGCCCTTCTCCATAGTGCACTACTCTATACTACAGCCCTTCTCCATAGTGCACTACTCTATACTACAGCCCTTCTCCATAGTGCACTACTCTATACTACAGCCCTTCTCCCTAGTACACTACTCTATACTACAGCCCTTCTCCATAGAGCACTACTCTATACTACAGCCCTTCTCCATAGTGCACTACTCTATACTACAGCCCTTCTCCATAGTGCACTACTCTATACTACAGCCCTTCTCCATAGAGCACTACTCTATACTACAGCCCTATTCCCTATATAGTGCACTACTCTATACTACAGCCCTTCTCCATAGTGCACTACTCTATACTACAGCCCTTCTCCATAGTGCACTACTCTATACTACAGCCCTTCTCCATAGTGCACTACTCTATACTACAGCCCTTCTCCATAGTGCACTACTCTATACTACAGCCCTTCTCCCTAGTACACTACTCTATACTACAGCCCTTCTCCATAGAGCACTACTCTATACTACAGCCCTTCTCCATAGTGCACTACTCTATACTACAGCCCTTCTCCATAGTGCACTACTCTATACTACAGCCCTTCTCCATAGAGCACTACTCTATACTACAGCCCTATTCCCTATATAGTGCACTACTCTATACTACAGCCCTTCTCCATAGTGCACTACTCTATACTACAGCCCTTCTCCATAGTGCACTACTCTATACTACAGCCCTTCTCCATAGTGCACTACTCTATACTACAGCCCTTCTCCATAGTGCACTACTCTATACTACAGCCCTTCTCCATAGTGCACTACTCTATACTACAGCCCTTCTCCATAGAGCACTACTCTATACTACAGCCCTTCTCCATAGTGCACTACTCTATACTACAGCCCTTCTCCATAGTGCACTACTCTATACTACAGCCCTTCTCCATAGTGCACTACTCTATACTACAGCCCTTCTCCATAGTGCACTACTCTATACTACAGCCCTTCTCCATAGTGCACTACTCTATACTACAGCCCTTCTCCATAGTGCACTACTCTATACTACAGCCCTTCTCCATAGTGCACTACTCTATACTACAGCCCTTCTCCATAGTGCACTACTCTATACTACAGCCCTTCTCCATAGTGCACTACTCTATACTACAGCCCTTCTCCATAGTGCACTACTCTATACTACAGCCCTTCTCCATAGTGCACTACTCTATACTACAGCCCTATTCCCTATATAGTGCACTACTCTATACTACAGCCCTTCTCCATAGTGCACTACTCTATACTACAGCCCTTCTCCATAGTGCACTACTCTATACTACAGCCCTTCTCCATAGTGCACTACTCTATACTACAGCCCTTCTCCATAGTGCACTACTCTATACTACAGCCCTTCTCCATAGTGCACTACTCTATACTACAGCCCTTCTCCATAGTGCACTACTCTATACTACAGCCCTTCTCCATAGTGCACTACTCTATACTACAGCCCTTCTCCATAGAGCACTACTCTATACTACAGCCCTTCTCCATAGTGCACTACTCTATACTACAGCCCTTCTCCATAGTGCACTACTCTATACTACAGCCCTTCTCCATAGAGCACTACTTTATACTACAGCCCTATTCCCTATATAGTACACTACTTTATACTACAGCCCTATTCCCTATATAGTGCACTACTCTATACTACAGCCCTATTCCCTATATAGTGCACTACTCTATACTACAGCCCTTCTCCATAGTGCACTACTCTATACTACAGCCCTATTCCCTATATAGTGCACTACTCTATACTACAGCCCTATTCCCTATATAGTGCACTACTTTATACTACAGCCCTATTCCCTATATAGTACACTACTCTATACTACAGCCCTATATAGTACACTACTCTATACTACAGCCCTTCTCCATAGTGCACTACTCTATACTACAGCCCTATTCCCTATATAGTGCACTACTCTATACTACAGCCCTATTCCCTATATAGTACACTACTCTATACTACAGCCCTATATAGTACACTACTCTATACTACAGCCCTTCTCCATAGTGCACTACTCTATACTACAGCCCTATATAGTACACTACTCTATACTACAGCCCTTCTCCATAGTGCACTACTCTATACTACAGCCCTATTCCCTATATAGTGCACTACTCTATACTACAGCCCTATTCCCTATATAGTACACTACTCTATACTACAGCCCTATATAGTACACTACTCTATACTACAGCCCTTCTCCATAGTGCACTACTCTATACTACAGCCCTATTCCCTATATAGTGCACTACTCTATACTACAGCCCTATTCCCTATATAGTGCACTACTCTATACTACAGCCCTATTCCCTATATAGTGCACTACTCTATACTACAGCCCTATTCCCTATATAGTGCACTACTCTATACTACAGCCCTATTCCCTATATAGAGCACTACTCTATACTACAGCCCTATTCCCTATATAGTGCACTACTCTATACTACAGCCCTATTCCCTATATAGTGCACTACTCTATACTACAGCCCTATTCCCTATATAGTGCACTACTCTATACTACAGCCCTATTCCCTATATAGTGCACTACTCTATACTACAGCCCTATTCCCTATATAGTACACTACTCTATACTACAGCCCTATTCCCTATATAGTGCACTACTCTATACTACAGCCCTATTCCCTATATAATGCACTACTCTATACTACAGCCCTATTCCCTATATAGTACACTACTCTATACTACAGCCCTATTCCCTATATAGTGCACTACTTTATACTACAGCCCTATTCCCTATATAGTGCACTACTCTATACTACAGCCCTATTCCCTATATAGTACACTACTCTATACTATAGCCCTATTCCCTATATAGTGCACTACTTTATACTACAGCCCTTCTCCATAGTGCACTACTCTATACTACAGCCCTATTCCCTATATAGTGCACTACTCTATACTATAGCCCTATTCCCTATATAGTGCACTACTCTATACTACAGCCCTATTCCCTATATAGTGCACTACTCTATACTATAGCCCTATTCCCTATATAGTGCACTACTTTATACTACAGCCCTATTCCCTATGTAGTGCACTACTTTATACTACAGCCCTATTCCCTATATAGTGCACTACTCTATACTACAGCCCTATTCCCTATATAGTGCACTACTCTATACTATAGCCCTATTCCCTATATAGTGCACTACTTTATACTACAGCCCTATTCCCTATATAGTGCACTACTTTATACTACAGCCCTATTCCCTATATAGTACACTACTTTATACTACAGCCCTATTCCCTATATAGTACACTACTCTATACTACAGCCCTATTCCCTATATAGTGCACTACTCTATACTACAGCCCTATTCCCTATATAGTGCACTACTTTATACTACAGCCCTATTCCCTATATAGTGCACTACTTTATACTACAGCCCTTCTCCATAGTGCACTACTCTATACTACAGCCCTATTCCCTATATAGTGCACTACTCTATACTACAGCCCTATTCCCTATATAGTGCACTACTCTATACTACAGCCCTATTCCCTATATAGTGCACTACTCTATACTACAGCCCTATTCCCTATATAGTGCACTACTTTATACTACAGCCCTTCTCCATAGTGCAGTACTCTATACTACAGCTCTATATAGTACACTACTTTATACTACAGCCTGGCCTGGTCTAACTATTCCCTATATAGTACACTACTCTATACTACAGCCCTATTCCCTATATAGTGCACTACTTTATACTACAGCCCTATTCCCTATATAGTGCACTACTCTATACTACAGCCCTATTCCCTATATAGTGCACTACTCTATACTACAGCCCTATTCCCTATATAGTGCACTACTCTATACTACAGCCCTATTCCCTATATAGTACACTACTTTATACTACAGCCCTTCTCCATAGTGCACTACTCTATACTACAGCCCTTCTCCATAGTGCACTACTCTATACTACAGCCCTATTCCCTATATAGTGCACTACTCTATACTACAGCCCTTCTCCATAGTGCACTACTCTATACTACAGCCCTATTCCCTATATAGTGCACTACTCTATACTACAGCCCTATTCCCTATATAGTGCACTACTCTATACTACAGCCCTATTCCCTATATAGTGCACTACTCTATACTACAGCCCTATTCCCTATATAGTACACTACTTTATAGTACAGCCCTATTCCCTATATAGTACACTACTTTATACTACAGCCCTATTCCCTATATAGTACACTACTTTATACTACAGCCCTATTCCCTATATAGTACACTACTTTATACTACATCCCTATTCCCTATATAGTGCACTACTCTATACTACAGCCCTATTCCCTATATAGTACACTACTCTATACTACAGCCCTATTCCCTATATATAGTGCACTAGGTTAGGGAATAGAGTGGCATTTGGGATGCAGGCCAAGCTGTCAGGGTTCAGGGTAGAAACTAGGATGTGTTTACACAACTCTCTCCTGCTTCCTCATCTCATCATTTAATGAGCTGCTTGGAACCACATAAAAAAACAACTAAGAATCAGAGAGAAATTGGCCCAAGCCAATTACGCCAAATGACCCTGATCTGGTTCTGTCCTGAAATAGCCTGCTGCCCTGACCTCTCCCTGGCCTGCGCGAGGGGCTGTGACAGCAGTGACCTCAGCGTAGACGGGTCATGTTTCATCTGGTTGGTTGATAAGACAGACGTGGGGACGAGGACAGTCCAGGAATTTAAAAAATTATAGCGGGAACAGGGTGAGAAGTCTTCTCTTTAAAAAATTGTTTTGAGAGAAAGCGAGAAAGGGAGTGAGAGAGAGAGAGAGAGAGAAAGGGAGCGAGAGAGAGAGAGAGAAAGAAAGAAAGGGAGCGAGTTAGAGAGAGAAAGGGAGTGAGAGAGAGAGAGAGAGAGGATGACAGAGTGACTTTGAAAAAGAGAGAAAGATCTGTTTACCATTTCCAATGTGTTAACAACTTCCAGCCTTCTAAATGCTTGACCTTCAGGAAATAACTTGTAGTTTACACACTGTGTTCAAAGCCCTGTTCTCTGCCAGCGCTGTACACTACATTTACATCAATATTTACACATGGAAGTGGAGTCCTTGTCTGAAGCTCCCTGGATAATTAGCATAATAATTCAAGCCACCCCTGTATGATGAGCAATCATGAGGACAAGGTAACGGTCAAACACGCAGAGGGCCTACGGAGAAACATACAGGCGTGGTATAGGAGTGGGCTTTTCAGAGAGCTGTACACTACACAAACAAGCAGAGGGCCTAGGAGAAACATACAGGCGTGGTATAGGAGTGGGCTTTTCAGAGAGCTGTACACTACACAAACAAGCAGAGGGCTTACGGAGAAACATACAGGCGTGGTATAGGAGTGGGCTTTTCAGAGAGCTGTACACTACACAAACAAGCAGAGGGCCTACGGAGAAACATACAGGCGTGGTATAGGAGTGGGCTTTTCAGAGAGCTGTACACTACACAAACAAGCAGAGGGCCTAGGAGAAACATACAGGCGTGGTATAGGAGTGGGCTTTTCAGAGAGCTGTACACTACACAAACAAGCAGAGGGCCTAGGGAGAAACATACAGGCGTGGTATAGGAGTGGGCTTTTCAGAGAGCTGTACACTACACAAACAAGCAGAGGGCCTAGGAGAAACATACAGGCGTGGTATAGGAGTGGGCTTTTCAGAGAGCTGTACACTACACAAACAAGCAGAGGGCCTAGGAGAAACATACAGGCGTGGTATAGGAGTGGGCTTTTCAGAGAGCTGTACACTACACAAACAAGCAGAGGGCCTAGGGAGAAACATACAGGCGTGGTATAGGAGTGGGCTTTTCAGAGAGCTGTACACTACACAAACAAGCAGAGGGCCTAGGAGAAACATACAGGCGTGGTATAGGAGTGGGCTTTTCAGAGAGCTGTACACTACACAAACAAGCAGAGGGCCTAGGGAGAAACATACAGGCGTGGTATAGGAGTGGGCTTTTCAGAGAGCTGTACACTACACAAACAAGCAGAGGGCCTAGGAGAAACATACAGGCGTGGTATAGGAGTGGGCTTTTCAGAGAGCTGTACACTACACAAACAAGCAGAGGGCCTAGGGAGAAACATACAGGCGTGGTATAGGAGTGGGCTTTTCAGAGAGCTGTACACTACACAAACAAGCAGAGGGCCTACGGAGAAACATACAGGCGTGGTATAGGAGTGGGCTTTTCAGAGAGCTGTACACTACACAAACAAGCAGAGGGCCTAGGAGAAACATACAGGCGTGGTATAGGAGTGGGCTTTTCAGAGAGCTGTACACTACACAAACAAGCAGAGGGCCTAGGGAGAAACATACAGGCGTGGTATAGGAGTGGGCTTTTCAGAGAGCTGTACACTACACAAACAAGCAGAGGGCCTACGGAGAAACATACAGGCGTGGTATAGGAGTGGGCTTTTCAGAGAGCTGTACACTACACAAACAAGCAGAGGGCCTACGGAGAAACATACAGGCGTGGTATAGGAGTGGGCTTTTCAGAGAGCTGAACACTACACAAACAAGCAGAGGGCCTAGGAGAAACATACAGGCGTGGTATAGGAGTGGGCTTTTCAGAGAGCTGAACACTACACAAACAAGCAGAGGGCCTAGGAGAAACATACAGGCGTGGTATAGGAGTGGGCTTTTCAGAGAGCTGTACACTGCACAAACAAGCAGAGGGCCTAGGAGAAACATACAGGCGTGGTATAGGAGTGGGCTTTTCAGAGAGCTGTACACTACACAAACAAGCAGAGGGCCTAGGAGTGGGCTTTTCAGAGAGCTGTACACTACACAAACAAGCAGAGGGCCTAGGAGTGGGCTTTTCAGAGAGCTGAACACTACACAAACAAGCAGAGGGCCTAGGAGTGGGCTTTTCAGAGAGCTGAACACTACACAAACAAGCAGAGGGCCTAGGAGAAACATACAGGCGTGGTATAGGAGTGGGCTTTTCAGAGAGCTGTACACTAAACAAACAAGCAGAGGGCCTAGGAGTGGGCTTTTCAGAAAGCTGTACACTACACAAACAAGCAGAGGGCCTAGGAGAAACATACAGGCGTGGTATAGGAGTGGGCTTTTCAGAGAGCTGTACACTACACAAACAAGCAGAGGGCCTAGGAGTGGGCTTTTCAGAAAGCTGTACACTACACAAACAAGCAGAGGGCCTAGGAGTGGGCTTTTCAGAGAGCTGAACACTACACAAACAAGCAGAGGGCCTAGGAGTGGGCTTTTCAGAGAGCTGAACACTACACAAACAAGCCTGGTGCAACTCTCTCCCTGGCCTGGCTGGCATTAGAAGCAGTGTTCTGGAACACCAGGGAGGTAGGGGAGGGAGGGCCTAGTAGAGGTGGGGGAGGCTTGGAGAGGCAGCAGCCACACACAAGCCTAAGATCACCATTTACAAAGACAAGCGTTGGCTGGAGGGGTGTAAAGCTCACCGCCATTGGATTCTGGAGCAGAGGAAACGCGTTCTCTGGAGTGATGAATCACGCTTCACCATCTGGCAGACCGACGGACAAATCTGGGTTTGGCGGATGCTAGGAGAACGTTACCTTCCCCAATGCATGGTACCAACTGTAAAGTTTGGTGGATGCTAGGAGAACGTTACCTTCCCCAATGCATGGTATCAACTGTAAAGTTTGGTGGAGGAGGAATAATGGAATAATGGTCCGGGGCTGTTAGTTCCAGTGAAGGGAAATGTTAACGATACAGCATACAATGACATCCAACACCTTTGGGATGAATTGGAACGCCGACTGCGAGCCAGGCCTAATCGCCCAACATCAGTGCCTGACTTCACAAATGCTTTAGGCTGAGTAGAAGCAAGTCCCCTCCCCTAGCAATGTTTCAACATCTAGTGGAAAGCCTTCCCAGAAGAGTGGACGCTGTTATAGCAGCAAAGGGGGGGGGACCAACTCCATATAAATTAATGCAGATGATTTTGGAGTGAGATGTTCGACGAGCAGGTGTTCACATACACTTCATGACCAAAAGTATCTGTGACCAACAGACTGTATTCCCAGTCATGTAGTATATCTGTGACCAACAGACTGTATTCCCAGTCATGTAGTGTATCTGTGACCCAACAGACTGTATATATGTATTCCCAGTCATGTAGTGTATCTGTGACCAACAGACTGTATATCTGTATTCCCAGTCATGTAGTGTATCTGTGACCAACAGACTGTATTCCTAGTCATGTAGTGTATCTGTGACCAACAGACTGTATTCAGTCATGTGTATGTTGGTCACAGATATACTACATATCTGTATTCCCAGTCATGTGAAATCCATAGATTAGGGCCTAATTTATTTATTTCAAGTGACTGATTTCCTTATATGAACTGTGAACTCAGTCAAATCTTTGATATGGATGTGTTTATATTTTGGTTCAGTGCAGTTACCTCGAAGGTCCTTCTTCAGCCTGGTCAGGTCCTTCTGAAAGTCCTCAAACTTCATCTGTGAAGCCTGGAACAGATCCTGGGGCTCAGGGAGAGGGTAGAGGCACGTCTCCCTGCCGGCATCCTGACAATACATGACATGACCTTAGTCCTTAGAGCACAGAGCATTAGATAAAGCAGAGGGGTTAGTAGAGTTAGATCAAGTAGAGTGGGTTAGGGTAGTAGAGTTAGATCACGTAGAGTTAGATCACGTAGAGTGGGTTAGGGTAGTAGAGTTAGATCACGTAGAGTTAGATCACGTAGAGTGGGTTAGGGTAGTAGAGTTAGATCACGTAGAGTGGGTTAGGGTAGTAGAGTGGGTTAGGGTAGTAGAGTTAGTTCACGTAGAGTGGGTTAGGGTAGTAGTGTTAGATCACGTAGAGTGGGTTAGGGTAGTAGAGTTAGATCACGTAGAGTGGGTTAGGGAAGTAGAGTGGGTTAGGGTAGTAGAGTGGGTTAGGGTAGTAGAGTGGGTTAGGGTAGTAGAGTGGGTTAGGGTAGTAGAGTTAGATCATGTAGAGTGGGTTAGGGAAGTAGAGTGGGTTAGGGTAGTAGAGTTAGTAAATTTCTACCCTGACCCACTCTACATCTATTTTCAACAGTAAAATAATACTGAAGACATCAAAACTATGAAACACATATGGAATCATGTAGTAATCAAAAAAGTGTTAAATCAAAATATATTTTAGATTCTTCAAAGTAGCCACCCTTTGCCTTGATGACAGCTTAGCACACTCTTGGCATTCTCTCAACCAGCTTCATGAGGAATGCTTTTCCAACAGCCTTGAAAGAGTTCCCACATGTGCGGAGCACTTGTTGGCTGATTTTTCTTCACTCTGCGGTCCAACTCATCTCAATTGGGTCGAGGTCAGGTGATTGTGGAGGCCAAGTCATCGGATGCAGTAGTCCATCACTCTCCTTCTTGGTCAAATAGCCCTTACACAGCCTGGAGGTGTGTTGCATCATTGTCCTGTTGAAGAACAAATGATAGTCCCACTAAGCGCAAACCAGATGGGATGATGTATTGCTGCAGAATGCTGTGGTAGCCATGCTGGTTAAGTATGCCTTGAAATCTAAATAAATCACAGTGTCACCAGCAAAGCTCCCCACACCACCTCCATGCTTCACGGTGGGAACCGCACATGCAGAGATCATCCGTTTACCTACTCTGAGTCTCACACTCAGACGGTGGTTGGAACCAAAAATCTAAAATTTGGACTCAGACCAAAATAACAGATTTCCACCGGTCTAATGTCTATTGCTCGTGTTTCTTGGCTCAAGGAAGTCTGTTCGCATTATTGGTGTCCTTTAGTTGTGGTTTCTTTGCAGCAATTCGACCATGAAGGTCTGATTCACACGGTCTCCTCTGAACAGTTGATGTTGAGATGTGTCTTACTTGAACTCTGTGCATTTATTTGGGTCGCAATCTTAGGTGCAATTAACTCTAATGAACTTATCCTCTGCAGCAGAGGTAACTCTGGGTCTTCCATTCCTGTGGCTGTCCTCATGAGAGCCAGATTCATCATAGCGCGTGATGGTTTTTGCGACTGCACTTGAAGAACGTTTCAAAGTTCTTAATTTTCCAGATTGACTGACCTTCATGACCTAAAGTAATGATGGACCTTTGCTTCTCTTTGCTTATTTGAGTTGTTCTTGGCATAATATGGACTTGGTCTTTTACCAAATAGGGCTATCTTCTGTATACCACCCCTACCTTGTCACAACGCAACTGATTGGCTCAAAAGCATTAAAGAAAGAAATACCACAAATTAACTTTAAACAGCACACCTGTTATTTGAAATGCATTCCAGGTGACGACCTCATGAAGCTGGTTGAGAGAATGCCAAGAGTAAGCAAAGCTGTCATATGAAACATTGTTATCAAGGTAGATATGTGGAAATATATTTTTAATTTTAACTTTTTTGTTTGTTGACTAAATCAAAATCCAATACCTAAACTCCCTACTGGGCTTGGTCCGGCTAGACGCCCTACTGGGCTTGGTCCGGCTAGACGCCCTACTGGGCTTGGTCCGGCTAGACGCCCTACTGGGCTTGGTCCGGCTAGACGCCCTACTGGGCTTGGTCCGGCTAGACGCCCTACTGGGCTTGGTCCGGCTAAACGCCCTACTGGGCTTGGTCCGGCTAAACGCCCTACTGGGCTTGGTCCGGCTAAACGCCCTACTGGGCTTGGTCCGGCTAAACGCCCTACTGGGCTTGGTCCGGCTAAACGCCCTACTGGGCTTGGTCCGGCTAAACGCCCTACTGGGCTTGGTCCGGCTAAACGCCCTACTGGGCTTGGTCCGGCTAAACGCCCTACTGGGCTTGGTCCGGCTAAACGCCCTACTGGGCTTGGTCCGGCTAAACGCCCTTTTTATTTATTTTATTTATTTCACCTTTATTTAACCAGGTAGGCTAGTTGAGAACAAGTTCTCATTTGCAACTGCGACCTGGCCAAGATAAGGCATAGCAGTGTGAACAGACAACACAGAGTTACACATGGAGTAAACAATTAACAAGTCAATAACACAGTAGAAAAAAGGGGAGTCTATATATACATTGTGTGCAAAAGGCATGAGAAGGTAGGCAAATAATTACAATTATGCAGATTAACACTGGAGTGATAAATGATCAGATGGTTATGTAAAGGTAGAGATATTGGCGTGCAAAAGAGCAGAAAAATAAATAAATAAAAACAGTATGGGGATGAGGTAGGTGAAAATGGGTGGGCTATTTACCAATAGACTATGTACAGCTGCAGCGATCGGTTAGCTGCTCAGATAGCAGATGTTTGAAGTTGGTGAGGGAGATAAAAGTCTCCAACTTCAGTGATTTTTGCAATTCGTTCCAATCACAGGCAGCAGAGAACTGGAACGAAAGGCGGCCAAATGAGGTGTTGGCTTTAGGGATGATCAGTGAGATACACCTGCTGGAGCGCGTGCTACGGATGGGTGTTGCCATCGTAACCAGTGAACTGAGATAAGGCGGAGCTTTACCTAGCATGGACTTGTAGATGAGCTGGAGCCAGTGGGTCTGGCGACGAATATGTAGCGAGGGCCAGCCGATTAGAGCATACAAGTCGCAGTGGTGGGTGGTATAAGGTGCTTTAGTGACAAAACGGATGGCACTGTGATAAACTGCATCCAGTTTGCTGAGTAGAGTGTTGGAAGCTATTTTGTAGATGACATCGCCGAAGTCGAGGATCGGTAGGATAGTCAGTTTTACTAGGGTAAGTTTGGCGGCGTGAGTGAAGGAGGCTTTGTTGCGGAATAGAAAGCCGACTCTTGATTTGATTTTCGATTGGAGATGTTTGATATGGGTCTGGAAGGAGAGTTTAGAGTCTAGCCAGACACCTAGGTACTTATAGATGTCCACATATTCAAGGTCGGAACCATCCAGGGTGGTGATGCTGGTCAGGCGTGCGGGTGCAGGCAGCGAACGGTTGAAAAGCATGCATTTGGTTTTACTAGCGTTTAAGAGCAGTTGGAGGCCACGGAAGGAGTGCTGTATGGCATTGAAGCTCGTTTGGAGGTTAGATAGCACAGTGTCCAAGGACGGGCCGGAAGTATATAGAATGGTGTCGTCTGCGTAGAGGTGGATCAGGGAATCGCCCGCAGCATGAGAAACATCATTGATATATACAGAGAAAAGAGTCGGCCCGAGAATTGAACCCTGTGGCACCCCCATAGAGACTGCCAGAGGACCGGACAGCATGCCCTCCGATTTGACACACTGAACTCTGTCTGCAAAGTAATTGGTGAACCAGGCAAGGCAGTCATCCGAAAAACCGAGGCTACTGAGTCTGCCAATAAGAATACGGTGATTGACAGAGTCGAAAGCCTTGGCAAGGTCTATGAAGACGGCTGCACAGTACTGTCTTTTATCGATGGCGGTTATGATATCGTTTAGCACCTTGAGCGTGGCTGAGGTACACCCGTGACCAGCTCGGAAACCAGATTGCACAGCGGAGAAGGTACGGTGGGATTCAAGATGGTCAGTGATCTGTTTGTTGACTTGGCTTTCGAAGACCTTAGATAGGCAGGGCAGGATGGATATTGGTCTGTAACAGTTTGGGTCCAGGGTGTCGCCCCCTTTGAAGAGGGGGATGACTGCGGCAGCTTTCCAATCCTTGGGGATCTCAGACGATATGAAAGAGAGGTTGAACAGGCTGGTAATAGGGGTTGCGACAATGGCGGCGGATAGTTTCAGGAATAGAGGGTCCAGATTGTCAAGCCCAGCTGATTTGTACGGGTCCAGGTTTTGCAGCTCTTTCAGAACATCTGCTGTCTGGATTTGGGTAAAGGAGAACCTGGAGAGGCTTGGGCGAGTAGCTGCGGGGGGGGGGGGAGCTGTTGGACGAGGTTGGAGTAGCCAGGCGGAAGGCATGGCCAGCCGTTGCGAAATGCTTGTTGAAGTTTTCGATAATCATGGATTTATCGGTGGTGACCGTGTTACCTAGCCTCAGTGCAGTGGGCAGCTGGGAGGAGGTGCTCTTGTTCTCCATGGACTTCACAGTGTCCCAGAACTTTTTGGAGTTGGAGCTACAGGATGCAAACTTCTGCCTGAAGAAGTTGGCTTTAGCTTTCCTGACTGACTGTGTGTATTGGTTCCTGACTTCCCTGAACAGTTGCATATCGCGGGGACTGTTCGATGTTAGTGCAGTCCGCCACAGGATGTTTTTGTGCTGGTCGAGGGCAGTCAGGTCTGGAGTGAACCAGGGGCTATATCTGTTCTTAGTTCTGCATTTTTTGAACGGAGCATGCTTATCTAAAATGGTGAGGAAGTTACTTTTAAAGAAAGACCAGGCATCCTCAACTGACGGGATGAGGTCAATGTCCTTCCAGGATACCCGGGCCAGGTCGATTAGAAAGGCCTGCTCACAGAAGTGTTTTAGGGAGCGTTTGACAGTGATGAGGGGTGGTCGTTTGACTGCGGCTCCGTAGCGGATACAGGCAATGAGGCAGTGATCGCTGAGATCCTGGTTGAAGACAGCGGAGGTGTATTTGGAGGGCCAGTTGGTCAGGATGACGTCAATGAGGGTGCCCTTCTTTACAGAGTTAGGGTTGTACCTGGTGGGTTCCTTGATGATTTGAGTGAGATTGAGGGCATCTAGCTTAGATTGTAGGACTGCCGGGGTGTTAAGCATATCCCAGTTTAGGTCACCTAACAGAACAAACTCTGAAGCTAGATGGGGGGCGATCAATTCACAAATGGTGTCCAGGGCACAGCTGGGAGCTGAGGGGGGTCGGTAGCAGGCGGCAACAGTGAGAGACTTATTTCTGGAGAGAGTAATTTTCAAAATTAGTAGTTCGAACTGTTTGGGTATGGACCTGGAAAGTATGACATTACTTTGCAGGCTCTCTCTGCAGTAGACTGCAACTCCTCCTCCTTTGGCAGTTCTATCTTGACGGAAGATGTTATAGTTGGGTATGGAAATCTCAGAATTTTTGGTGGCCTTCCTGAGCCAGGATTCAGACACGGCAAGGACATCAGGGTTAGCAGAGTGTGCTAGAGCAGTGAGTAAGACAAACTTAGGGAGGAGGCTTCTGATGTTGACATGCATGAAACCAAGGCTTTTTCGATCACAGAAGTCAACAAATGAGGGTGCCTGGGGACATGCAGGGCCTGGGTTTACCTCCACATCACCCGCGGAACAGAGAAGGAGTAGTATGAGGGTGCGGCTGAAGGCTATCAAAACTGGTCGCCTAGGGCGTTGGGGACAGAGAATAAGAGGAGCAGGTTTCTGGGCATGGTAGAATATATTCAGGGCATAATGCGCAAACAGGGGTATGGTGGGGTGCGGGTACAGCGGAGGTAAGCCCAGGCACTGGGTGATGATGAGAGAGGTTGTATCTCTGGACATGCTGGTTGTAATGGGTGAGGTCACCGCATGTGTGGGGGGTGGGACAAAGGAGGTGACAGGGGTATAAAGAGTGGAACTAGGGGCTCCATTGTAAACTAAAACAATGATAACTAACCTGCACAACAGTATACAAGGCATATTGACATATGAGAGAGACATACAGCGAGGCATACAGTAATCACAGGTGTTGAATTGGGAGAGCTAGCTAAAACAGTAGGTGAGACAACAGCTAATCAGCTAGCACAACAACAGCAGGTAGAATGGCGATTGATTAGGCAGAGAGGGTCGGATTAACTACACACAGAGCCTAAGTGCGGCTGGGGCCGACAGATAAAACATAAACAAGCAGAAAGGATTACCGTGATTAATGGACAGTCCAGCATGCATCAGCTATGTAGCCAAGTGATTAGTGTCCAAGGGGCAGCGGTGGATGGGGCAGGGAAGCTGGACTGGCGAGTGTTATCCAGGTTAGAAAACTAACAATGACCAAATAGCTTGTAGCCAGTTAGCTGGTTAGCTTCTGGAGGTTCTTGAGTGTGTTCTAAAAGTGTAAAGATAATAGCGGTTCCGTATCACATTGGGTGAGGCAGGTTACCGGAAGGTATAAACACATTGAAAATCGAAAAGGGATAGAAAGTAAATATGGGTTCAGTGAGTGTTTGGGACGCGGCGATTCAGACGGTTAGCAGGCCTGTGCTAACAAGCTAACAGTTAGTAGACGGTGCTAAACACGGTAGCAGTTAGCGGACCGGGCTAAACAAGCTAGCAGTTAGCAGGCCGAATTTGCAAGCAAGGAGATAGCAAGGGCTAGAGAGTTAGCCTTTGGGGACGTCGCGATGGGGGTATCTGTTTATTCCTCTTCATGCAGTGACATCGATGGACCGGTCGTGGGTCTGGATATTGTAGCCCAGGAGCTCAAAATGTTCCGTTTGCGATGGGAATCCGGGGATGAAAAATAAAATAAAATAATAAATAGGTCCGTTATGCTCTGGTTAGAGTCGCGTTGTTCGAACTGGCGAGAGCTTTCCGAGCTAAAGGTTAGCTGATGACCGGTTAGCTGGAGACCGCTAGCAATGTTTTGCTGAAGCTGGTAGTTCGTTGGCTAGCTTCAGTTGAGGGGTTCCAGGTCCGAAGTAAATATAAATACTTTAGGAAAAATAGCTACGTTGGGTGAGGCGGGTTGCAGGAGAGTATTTAGAAGAAGTTGAGGTTCAGCAAAAAGTTTTAAAGATATGTGAAGAAAAAAAAATACGAAAACAAACGATATATACAAGGGACACTACACGACAATACGTCCTACTGCTACGCCATCTTGGACAAAAAAAAAAAAACTGGGCTACTGGGCTTGGTCCGGCTAGACGCCCTACTGGGCTTGGTCCGGCTAAACGCCCTACTGGGCTTGGTCCGGCTAAACGCCCTACTGGGCTTGGTCCGGCTAAACGCCCTACTGGGCTTGGTCCGGCTAAACGCCCTACTGGGCTTGGTCCGGCTAAACGCCCTACTGGGCTTGGTCCGGCTAAACGCCTTACTGGGCTTCATCCAGCTAAACGCCCTACTGGGCTTGGTCCAGCTAAACGCCCTACTGGGCTTGGTCCAGCTAAACGCCCTACTGGGCTTGGTCCGGCTAAACACCCTACTGGGCTTGGTCCGGCTAAACGCCCTACTGGGCTTGGTCCGGCTAAACGCCCTACTGGGCTTGGTCCGGCTAAACGCCCTACTGGGCTTGGTCCGGCTAAACGCCCTACTGGGCTTGGTCCGGCTAAACGCCCTACTGGGCTTGGTCCGGCTAAACGCCCTACTGGGCTTGGTCCGGCTAAACGCCCTACTGGGCTTGGTCCGGCTAAACGCCTTACTGGGCTTGGTCCGGCTAAACGCCCTACTGGGCTTGGTCCGGCTAAACGCCCTACTGGGCTTGGTCCGGCTAAACGCCTTACTGGGCTTGGTCCGGCTAAACGCCCTACTGGGCTTGGTCCGGCTAAACGCCCTACTGGGCTTGGTCCGGCTAAACGCCCTACTGGGCTTGGTCCGGCTAAACGCCTTACTGGGCTTGGTCCGGCTAAACGTCCTACTGGGCTTGGTCCAGCTAAACGCCCTACTGGGCTTGGTCCGGCTAAACGCCCTACTGGGCTTGGTCCGGCTAAACGCCTTACTGGGCTTGGTCCGGCTAAACGCCCTACTGGGCTTGGTCCGGCTAAACGCCCTACTGGGCTTGGTCCAGCTAAACACCTTACTGGGCTTGGTCCAGCTAAACACCCTACTACGCATTAGTTACCACTGAGTGAAAATAAATAAAATGTAAAAGTCCCGGTCTGCTCCGTGCCAAGACGAGTGATTAGAACAGGACTCGGATAAACAGGACCCAACGTACCTGGTCAAAGTGCCTCAGATAGTAAGCCACTATGTAGGACAACAGGCTCCGTGTGTTATCCTGCCAAAAGGAGGAAGACACAAGAAATGAGCTTCAGGGAATTCATGTTTAGTTTACGACACTTTCTCACAAAGTGTTCTGCTTTTACAGAATGAATATATATTTTAATCCAAGTCATCAAAAGACATGGTAGGAACAGTAACTACAGTCTTCCAGCACAATATAAACCCTGACAAAATAGACAGTCATGTCTGACAGTGTAACTAGAGGTGTAACTAAGCTTGGTCCCAAAATGGCTCCCTGTTGCCTATACATCGGTCTACTGTTGACCAGATGGACTCTACATAGGGAACAGGGAGCCATTAGGGTGCAGGTCCTAGTGCCCTAGTAGTGCAGGTCCTAGTGCCTCTTCCAACCATAGGGAATAGCGTGCAGGTCCTAGTGCCCTAGTAGTGCCACTCACACTGCTCTTCACATCCTTCAGCTTGGGCAGGATATCCAGGTTAAAGCCGTCAGCCTGTCCTCTGGTTCGGTTGCCACCATTCATGAAGTTACCAAAGGCCAGGACCAGACCCAGCACCTGCATCACACACTGGCCACTCTGCAAGGTCTGGAGGAGGAGGAGATGGGCAGGCACACACACAGGGAGACAGAGGGACAGACATGAGAGATTGAGACAGAGACCGAGAGAGAGGGGGACAGAGAGACAGAGGAGAGATTGAGACAGACAAAGACAGACATGAGAGATTGAGACCGAGAGGAGAGATCGAGACAGACAGAGAGACAGATTGAGACAGAGAGGAGAGATTGAGACAGAGAGACAGAGACAGAGAGATTGAGACAGGGACAGAGAGAGAGGGGGGAGACAGACAGGAGAGATCGAGACAGAGCGAAGGGGGGGGGGGGGGGGACAGACAGACAGGAGAGATCGAGACAGAGTGAAGGGGGGTAGGACAGACAGGAGAGATCGAGACAGAGCGGGGGGGGGGGGGGGGGCAGTCAGTATATATGAGGCTGAGCAGATTAATAGTATCAAGAATTCAGTCACCTGGTTTCAATATGAAAACTGTTTTCTGAACACACTTCAACCAGAAGGGCTGTTACTATCAACCTACTCTGATGTTCCTGTTTAAAACAACTTCCACAGTGGAAGGATTGAGACGGTATTTCCTCAGTAATATGAGTGTCTGGTAGAACTGTCCAGAGGACAAAACCTTAGCAGACCTCCTCTGATTTCTACTAGGTGAGGCACACGAAACAGGTCTATACGCACACACATACCAAACACGTCACACACATACCAAACACGTCACACACAATCAATCAAATGTATTTATATAGCCCTTCTTACATCAGCTGATATCTCAAAGTGCTGTACAGAAACCCAGCCTAAACCCCAAAACAGCAAGCAATGCAGGTGTAGAAGCACGGTGGCTAGGAAAAACTCCCTAGAAAGGCCAGAACCTAGGAAGAAACCTAGAGAGGAACCAGGCTATGAGGGGTGGCCAGTCCTCTTCTAGCTGTGCCGGGTGGAGATTATAACAGAACATGGCCAAGATGTTCAAATGTTCATAAATGACCAGCATGGTCGAATAATAGTCACACACACAGACTCACAGTGCACACACTCTGCAGTCACACAGACTCACCGTGCACACACTCTGCAGTCACACAGACTCACCGTGCACACTCTGCAGTCACACAGACTCACCGTGCACACTCTCTGCTGTCACACAGACTCACCGTGCACACTCTCTGCAGTCACACAGACTCACCGTGCACACTCTCTGCAGTCACAGACTCACCGTGCACACTCTCAACAGTCACACAGACTCACCGTGCACACTCTCTGCAGTCACAGACTCACCGTGCACACTCTCTGCAGTCACACAGACTCACCGTGCACACTCTCTGCAGTCACAGACTCACCGTGCACACTCTCTGCAGTCACACAGACTCACCGTGCACACTCTCTGCAGTCACAGACTCACCGTGCACACTCTCTGCAGGATGTCCAGTTTGCGCAGGATAGAGGAGATCCATTCAGAGAAGGTGGACTGAAACAGGATACAGAACACCCGGCCTGAGAAGTTGGGGATCTGATGTAACTGGAACAGGAACCTGGAATAGAGACAAGAGAACGGAGCATGGGTTTGAGGCTACCACTTCATGATGTAACTGGAACAGGAACCTGGAATAGAGACAAGAGATCGGAAGAGGGGTTTGAGGCTACCACTTCATGATGTAACTGGAATAGAGACAAGAGATGGGAGGATGGGTTTGAGGCTACCACTTCATGATGTAACTGGAATAGAGACAAGAGATGGGAGGATGGGTTTGAGGCTACCACTTCATGATGTAACTGGAACAGGAACCTGGAATAGAGACAAGAGATTGGAGGAGGGGTTGAGGCTACCACTTCATGATGTAACTGGAATAGAGACAAGAGATGGGAGGACGGGTTTGAGGCTACCACTTCATGATGTAACTGGAACAGAGGATGGGTTTGAGGCTACCACTTCATGATGTAACTGGAATAGAGACAAGAGATCGGAGGATGGGTTTGAGGCTACCACTTAATGATGTAACTGGAATAGAGACAAGAGATCGGAGGATGGGTTTGAGGCTACCACTTCATGATGTAACTGTAATAGAGACAAGAGAACGGAGGATTGGTTTGAGGCTACCACTTCATGATGTAACTGGAATAGAGACAAGAGATGGGAGGACGGGTTTGAGGCTACCACTTCATGATGTAACTGGAACAGAGGATGGGTTTGAGGCTACCACTTCATGATGTAACTGGAATAGAGACAAGAGATCGGAGGATGGGTTTGAGGCTACCACTTAATGATGTAACTGGAATAGAGACAAGAGATCGGAGGATGGGTTTGAGGCTACCACTTCATGATGTAACTGTAATAGAGACAAGAGAACGGAGGATTGGTTTGAGGCTACCACTTCATGATGTAACTGGAATAGAGACAAGAGATCGGAGGATGGGTTTGAGGCTACCACTTCATGATGTAACTGGAATAGAGACAAGAGATTGGAGGATGGGTTTGAGGCTACCACTTCATGATGTAACTGGAATAGAGACAAGAGATCGGAGGATGGGTTTGAGGCTACCACTTCATGATGTAACAGGAACCTGGAATAGAGACAAGAGATCGGAGGATGGGTTTGAGGCTACCACTTCATGATGTAACTGTAATAGAGACAAGAGATTGGAGGATGGGTTTGAGGCTACCACTTCATGATGTAACTGGAATAGAGACAAGAGATCGGAGGATGGGTTTGAGGCTACCACTTCATGATGTAACTGGAATAGAGACAAGAGATTGGAGGATGGGTTTGAGGCTACCACTTCATGATGTAACTGGAATAGAGACAAGAGATCGGAGGATGGGTTTGAGGCTACCACTTCATGATGTAACAGGAACCTGGAATAGAGACAAGAGATCGGAGGATGGGTTTGAGGCTACCACTTCATGATGTAACTGGAATAGAGACAAGAGATTGGAGGATGGGTTTGAGGCTACCACTTCATGATGTAACTGGAATAGAGACAAGAGATCGGAGGATGGGTTTGAGGCTACCACTTCATGATGTAACTGGAATAGAGGAGACAAGAGATTGGAGGACGGGTTTTAAGTCTGTCTACTTTTTGAACATGATTGGTTGTTTGAATAATTTAACCGATTCTCCAGAACACCTACTGTTCAGGTTTGTCCAGTGGTTTGGCATTGTCCTTGTCTTTAGATGACTTGATGTGCTTATCGATTTTCTCCATCTCATCCTGTTGTGCTCTCTGAAAAGACAATCAGGACAACATGATCAAAGTACTGTACTACATGACAACTGCAGAAGTACTACAGGCAGTAGTTTAATAGTGTGCTGTACTGCAGGCAGTAGTACTTCTGCAGTAGTAGTAGTAGTAGTAGTAGTAGTAGTAGTAGTTCAACACTACTACTACACTACAGTATTTTAATAGTGGTATGTTATTCTGGCACATGGAATCAGACCCTTGTTTAACAAACCAAACCAAGGAAAGACAAAAGCCACACAGTAAAACATTTCCTCCACTGACATTGGAGTCATTTAACAGACACTGATTCAGAGTCACTTACAGTCAGTGAGTCATTTAACAGACACTGATTCAGAGTCACTTACAGTCAGTGAGTCATTTAACAGACACTGATTCAGAGTCACTTACAGTCAGTGAGTCATTTAACAGACACGGATTCCGAGTCACTTACAAGAGCAATTAGGGTTAAGCGCCTTGCTCAAGGACAGACAGATTGTTCACCTGGTCGGCTCCGGGATTCAATCCAGCGACCTTTCGGTTACTGGCCCACTGCTCTTAACTGCTGTACCTGCCACCCACATACTGTTATACTGTGACAGAACTGACGATGTGATTAACCTCTAAATTACTCAACATTGTGGGACGTGAAACGATGTCAACAGGGACAATTTTACCAGGGCTCCTGGGACTGCATTGTCCCTCTGAATGACAGTCAAGTTAACCAAATTAACCATCAGAAATTGCACAGTGTGTGTTTAAAATGATCGGTAATGTTTGCGATGGGAACGTAATCTAAAGATCAACTTCCGTTCTGTATTTGCATCAGAACGGAGCCTATTCAAGCAGCAGGATGCCATTTATTGTCATGAGTCTTGCCTTGGAGGCAGCTCTGCAGAGTGGTCACAAGCTGGCACAGCCACAAAGTCATGAAATCAGATTTTAAAACTTAAACACACTGCTAACCCTAATGCCTAAGCCAAACATAAATATTTTGAATGTTGTTGTTTTTTTACAATGTACTGTAGCCAATTTTGACTTTGCAGCTGCCCCATCACTCAGTTCTGCCTCCAGGGCAAGATTCATGCCAATAAATGTCAACCTGCATACAAGCATCAACACATAAGCCTGTGCAACATCCATCGACAAATCAACTCATGGTTGGTTATCATTGTCCATCGTGCCAGATTACATTTATAAAGGTAAAGTTCATTGAATAACGACACAAAGCTGGTGAGTGAGTCTCTCCAAATGTTCCTGGATATGAAGATATAAACATGGCAGCTGTTCTGAACCCTTCACAGAGCTAACACCTTGGTAAACAAGCCCCTTCACAGAGCTAACACCTTGGTAAACAAGCCCCTTCACAGAGCTAACACCTTGGTAAACAAGCCCCTTCACAGAGTTAACACCTTGGTAAACAAGCCCCTTCACAGAGTTAACACCTTGGTAAACAAGCCCCTTCACAGAGCTAACAACTTGGTAAACAAGCCCCTTCACAGAGCTAACACCTTGGTAAACAAGCCCCTTCACAGAGTTAACACCTTGGTAAACAAGCCCCTTCACAGAGCTAACACCTTGGTAAACAAGCCCCTTCACAGAGTTAACACCTTGGTAAACAAGCTCCTTCACAGAGTTAACACCTTGGTAAACAAGCCCCTTCACAGAGCTAACACCTTGGTAAACAAGCCCCTTCACAGAGCTAACACCTTGGTAAACAAGCCCCTTCGATAAGAGACAATACCGTGCAGCTGTATTCATCTTCCTGGCCAAGGCTTTTGACTCTGTCAATCAAACCATATTCTTATTGGCAGACTCAACAGCCTTGGTTTCTCAAATGACTGCCTCACCTGGTTTACCAACTACTTCTCTGATAGAGTTCAGTGTGTCAAATCGGAGGGTCTGTTGTCTGGACCTCTGGCAGTCTCTATGGGGGTACCACAGGGTTCAATTCTAAGGCCGACTCTTTTCTCTGTATACATCAATGATGTCGCTCTTGCTGCTGGTGAGTCTCTGATCCACCTCTACACAGACGACCCCATTCTGTATACATCTGGCCCTTCTTTGGACACTGTTAACAGCCCTCCAGGCAAGCTTCAATGCCATATACAACTCTCCTTCCGTGGCCTCCAACTGCTCTTAAACGCTAGTAAAACTAAATTCCTGCTCTTCAACAGATCGCTGCCCGCACCTGCCTGCCCGTCCAGCATCACTACTCTGGACGGTTCTGACTTAGAATACGTGGACAACTACAAATACCTGGTTAGACTGTAAACTCTCCTTCCAGACTCACATCAAACATCTCCAATCCAAAATTAAATCTAGAATTGGCTTCCTATTTCGCAACAAAGCCTCCTTCAGTCATGCTGCCAAACAGACCCTCGTTAAACTGACTATCCTACCGATCCTCGACTTCGAAGATGACATATACAAAATAGCATCCAATACCCTACTCAACAAATTGGATGCAGTCTATCACAGTGCCATCCGTTTTGTCACCAAAGCCCCATATACTACCCACCACTGCGACCTGTACTCTCTCGTTGGCTGGCCCTCACTTCATACTCAAACCCACTGGCTCCAGGTTATCTACAAGTCTTTGCTAAGTAAATCCCCTCTGAAGCCAATGACTGGAACGAACTGCAAAAATCAGTGAAGCTGGAGACTCACATCTCCCTCAAGCGCCAGCTGTCAGAGCAGCTCACAGATCACTGCACCTGTACATAGCCCATCTGTAAATAGCCCATCTATCTACCTACCTCATCCCCATACAGTATTTATTTATTTATTTTGCTCCTTCGCACCCCAGTATCTCTACTTGCACATTCATCTTCTGCACATCTACCATTCCAGTGTTTAATTGCTACATTGTATTTACTTTGCCAATACGGCCTATTTATTGCCTTCCCTCTTTACTCCATTTGCACAACACTGTATATAGACTTTTTCTATTGTATTATTGACTATGTTTGTTTATTCCATGTGTAACTGTTGTTTTTGTCGCACTGCTTTGCTTTATCTTGGCCAGGTCGCAGTTGTAAATGAGAACTTGTTCTTAACTAGCCTACCTGGTTAAATAAAGGTGTTCTCAACTGGCCTACCTGGTTAAATAAAGGTGTTCTCAACTGGCCTACCTGGTTAAATAAAGGTGTTCTCAACTAGCCTACCTGGTTAAATAAAGGTGTTCTCAACTAGCCTACCTGGTTAAATAAAGGTGTTCTCAACTGGCCTACCTGGTTAAATAAAGGTGTTCTCAACTAGCCCACCTGGTTAAATAAAGGTGTTCTCAACTAGCCTACCTGGTTAAATAAAGGTGTTCTAAACTGGCCTACCTGGTTAAATAAAGGTGTTCTCAACTAGCCTACCTGGTTAAATAAAGGTGTTCTCAACTAGCCTACCTGGTTAAATAAAGGTGTTCTCAACTAGCCTACCTGGTTAAATAAAGGTGTTCTCAACTAGCCTACCTGGTTAAATAAAGGTGTTCTCAACTGGCCTACCTGGTTAAATAAAGGTGTTCTCAACTGGCCTACCTGGTTAAATAAAGGTGTTCTCAACTGGCCTACCTGGTTAAATAAAGGTGTTCTCAACTAGCCTACCTGGTTAAATAAAGGTGAATAAATAAAGAATATAAAAAATAACAAGGCCTGAACTAAGTGATAGTGTAAATAAATTATTTCTTACAAGGCTTTCACATGACCTCTTCTGTTCCTTACTGAACAACCGTTGGTGATTGAAGTCTATAGTGACACGCAGTGGCCAGAACTAAGGGGAGTCCATCACGGCCTGGATACATTGACAGCCAACAATAAGACTAAGGCCATGACTCAAACCAACACAGTGTGATGCTCGTTTATTTGCATGTGTTTGAATCCTGGCCAAAGACACACCTTCCTTTGGACTCAGGGATGAGAGATCAGAGCCTTACGTTTTCATAGAGGGCTTGTAGAGTCTCCAGATCCACCACAGTATTGTCCAGGTTCAGGATGGCTGGAAGGGACAGAACACAGTTAGTGGTTATTGAGGATGGCTGGAAGGGACAGAACACAGTTAGTGGTTAAGAGGATGGCTGGAAGGGACAGAAGAGAGAAGACAGTGGTTATTGAGTATGGCTCAAAGGGACAGAAGTCGGAAGTTTACATACACTTAGGTTGGAGTGATTAAAATTTATTTTTCAACCACTCCACAAATTTCTTGTTAACAAACTATAGTTTTGGCAAGTCGGTTAGGACATCTACTTTGTGCATAACAAGTCATTTTTCCAACAATTGTTTACAGACAGATGATTTCACTGTATCACAATTCCAGTGGGTCAGAAGTTTACATACACTAAGTTGACTGTGCCTTTAAACAGCTTAGAAAATTCCAGAAAATGATGTCATGGCTTTAAAAGCTTCTAATAGGCTTATTGGCATCATTGGAGTCAATTGTAGATGTACCTGTGGATGTATTTCAAGGCCTACCTTCAAACTCAGTGCCTCTTTGCTTGACAACATGGGAAAATCAAAAGAAATTAGTCAAGATCTCAGAACAAAAATTGTAGACCTCCACAAGTCTGATTCATCCTTGGGAGCAATTTCCAAACGCCTGAAGGTACCACGTTCATCTGTACAAACAATATTACGCAAGTATAAACACCATGGGACCACGCAGCTGTCATACCGCTCAGGAAGGAGACGCTTTCTGTCACCTAGAGATGAACTTACTTTGGTGCGAAAAGTGCAAATCAATCCGAGAACAACAGCAAAGGACCTTGTGAAGATGGAGGAAACAGGTACCAAAGTATCTATATCCACATAACCTGAAAGGCCGCTCTGCAAGGAAGAGGGCACTGCTCCAAAACCAACATAAAAAAGCCAGACTACGGTTTGCAACTGCACATGGGGACAAAGATCGTAATTTTCTGGAGAAATGTCCTCTGGTCTGATGAAACAAAAATAGAACTGTTTGGCCATAATGACCATCATTATGTTAGGAGGAAAAATAGGGAGGTTTGCAAGCCGAAGAACACCATCCCAACAGTGAAGCAAGGGGGTGGCAGCATCATGTTGTGGGGGTGCTTTGCTGCAGGAGGGGCTGGTGCACTTGACAAAATAGATGGCATCATGAGAATGGAAAATTATGTGGATATAGACGCAACATCAAGACATCAGTCAGGAAGTTAAAGCTTGGTCCGAAATGGACAATGACCCCACGCATACTTCCAAAGTGGTGGCAAAATGGCTTAAGGACAACAGAGTCACTGTATTGGAGTGGCATCACAAAGCCCTGACCTCAACCTATAGAACATTTGTGGGCAGAACTGAAAAAGTGTGTGCGAGCAAGAAGGCCTACAAACCTGACTCAGTTACACCAGCTCTGTTAGGAGGAATGGGCCAAAATTCACCTTGTGGAAGGCTACTTGAAACGTTTGACCCAAGTTAAACAATTTAAAAAGGCAATGCAACCAAATACTAATTGAGTGTATATAAACTTCTGAACCACTGGGAACCACTGGGAATGTGATGAAATAAATCACTCTCTACTATTATTCTGACATTTCACATTCTTAAAATAACATGGTGATCCTAACTGACCTAAGATGGGGGATTTTTACTTTGATTAAATGCCAATGTGAAAAACTGAGTTTAAATGTATTTGGCTAAACTTCCAACTTCAACTGTGTGTGTGTGTGTGTGTGTGTGTGTGTGTGTGTGTGTGTGTGTACACATATATACACACACGTGTTTATAGACATACACTGAGGGTACAAAACCTTAGGAACACTTTCCTAATATTGAGTTGCACCCCCTCAGAACAGCCTCGATTCGTCGGGTCATGGACTCTACAAGGTGTTGAAAGCGTTCCACAGGGATGCTGGCCCATGTTGACTCCAATGATTCCCCAACAGTTAGTGTCAAGTTGGCTGGATGTCCTTTGGGTGGTGGACCATTCTTGATAAGCACACAGGAAACTGTTGAGATTGAAAAACCCAGCAGCGTTGCAGTTCTTGATACACTCAAACCGATGCGCCTGGAAACCACAACCATACCCCCCTTCAAAGGCACTTAAATCTTTGTCTTGCCCATTTACCCTCTGACCACTGGTCATAAGGTTAAAGACTGAAGGCTGGTGGGGGTTGGTAATGGGGGGGGGGGGGGGGGGGCACTTCGACCTTACTACAGCCCTCGTCTGACGGGAGAGATGGGGTCAAAACAAGTGTTGGAGCCAACAGGACTTAAACCCTCCTGCATATCTCTGCAAGGCCGAGACGCAGTGACGCAAGACGCCAACAAGACGCCAGAGCATCGAGATCAAGTGCAGGCTGGGAGCTGACACCCTGAGAGCTGTGAGAACTTGGAGAGAGGTGGGAGGGAGGGAGGAACGAAGTCTGTACCACAGACACCAAATAAGCTCATTCCTGACACGGCCTGGACACAGGGGAGCACGGCTCTGCTCATAATGCAGCAGCTGGATTAATCCTCCACGACCTTGAAACGGGGTCAAATCCACCGTGTGCAAAGCTCCCAGCTTTAGAGCAAAGCTGAGCATTTCTTTTCCTATTCCCACAGAGTTCAGTACCACCCACAGGCGTCTAAACAGGTCCCCAGCCCCCCAAACACCACTAAGAAGCTTAATGGGGGTGTGATGAGGCTAGGGGGGGGGGCAATTAACTACATTTGGCTGCATGGCAACAAAAAAAAAATCACTCCTCCACATCGGGACTGGCTGTCAAGGAGAGACTGGCTGTCTGCTTGGCTAACTAGAACCTCTGACACCAATTCATCTCAACCGCCTTTTTAAGGAGGGGAAATTATCAGGCCAATTTACCAGACAACCTTTTGAAGGAAAAGCTATTATCTTAATATATACTGTAAGTGTCTCCGACCACCAACAATAATAAAACTCCAACAAGGTACATAATATACTCTTCATTAGATCGATGTAAATGAGAGCTTGTTCTCAACTGGCATACCTGGTTAAATAAAGGTGAAATAAAACATTTAAAATGTGGACAAAATATCGTTTTATTAATAAAATGCTGTTAACTGTCCAGTCAGTGTCTACTTGACCTATCCTCAGCCCTCTCTGAACAGAAGTAGTGTCTACTTGACCTATCCTCAGCCCTCTCTGAACAGCAGTAGTGTATACTTGACCTATCCTCAGCTCTCTCTGAACAGCAGTAGTGTCTACTTGACCTATCCTCAGCTCTCTCTGAACAGCAGTAGTGTCTACTTGACCTATCCTCAGCCCTCTCTGAACAGCAATAGTGTCTACTTGACCTATCCTCAGCCCTCTCTGAACAGCAGTAGTCTCTAGTCAGTGTCTACTTGATCTATCCTCAGCCCTCTCTGAACAGCAGTAGTGTCTACTTGACCTATCCTCAGCCCTCTCTGAACAGCAGTAGTGTCTACTTGACCTATCCTCAGCCCTCTCTGAACAGCAGTAGTGTCTACTTGACCTATCCTCAGCCCTCTCTGAACAGCAGTAGTGTCTACTTGACCTATCCTCAGCTCTCTCTGAACAGCAGTAGTGTCTACTTGACCTATCCTCAGCTCTCTCTGAACAGCAGTAGTGTCTACTTGACCTATCCTCAGCCCTCTCTGAACAGCAGTAGTGTCTACTTGACCTATCCTCAGCCCTCTCTGAACAGCAGTAGTGTCTACTTGACCTATCCTCAGCCCTCTCTGAACAGCAGTAGTGTCTACTTGACCTATCCTCAGCCCTCTCTGAACAGCAGTAGTGTCTACTTGACCTATCCTCAGCCCTCTCTGAACAGCAGTAGTGTCTACTTGACCTATCCTCAGCTCTCTCTGAACAGCAGTAGTGTCTACTTGACCTATCCTCAGCCCTCTCTGAACAGCAGTAGTCTCCAGTCTGAACAGTCTTGTGATTCAACACTACTCCAAACGGCAGTTTAAGTCCACTGTGACTTGGTCATTCCTTTGTTGTTAGCTTTATCAGAGCGCCTGTGGAATGACAGAGCCTTTGGTAACACTAAGCTATGGAGAAAGCGAGAGCGAGAGAGCGCGAGAGAGCGTGCGAAAGAGAGCAAGAGAAAGAGAGCAAGCGAGAGAGAGAGAGAGAGGACACTACCCTTGCTAGCTCACCTGGTGTTGGTGTTTCTCGCTCCATGCTCTCCTGTCTAGCTGAACGTGTGTCGGTCTAGTCTAGAGGGGGAATATTTGTCTACCAACATATAATCAGCGGCGCAACACTCCACAAAAAAAACGGCCTGATGAAAGAAACATCAAATCTGTCAGATAAAAGACCGTGTGTTTAAATTCCTCACGTCGACTTTTAGTCTGGGCTAGAAAGGAGCTGGCGCCTCAAACTGTAATCCTTGTTTGAACACAAACAGAGGTGAAGTGGTTGAATGTTTAATCCTAAGATATAGTATTACATTGACGCGTTTAGTACAGTGAGTGTATTCAGTAGTAAAACGACAGAGAACGTCTCGCCTGCTTGCTACGACACGGTGCCTGTTTCAACTAACGGCCAGACATTAAGGGACAGGGAAGTCAACACAGGACAGATTTGGCTGCTTCACAAAATGGCACCATATTCCCCATTTGGTGCACTACTCTCAACCAGAGCCCTGGTCAAAAGTAGTGAACGATTTAGGGAATATTCACTTAAATGATTTCTACCTGAGAATGCTAAGACAACAGTCCAATATGAAGGGCCGGTCCAACACACTAGAGGAGGAATCAACAGTCCAAGATGAAGGGCTTTTAAAATAATCTTTCTAACTGTAAACCTAAACAGCAGAGGAGACTGGAGAGAGAGAACAGGATGGTTGTAGATGGTGGAGAGAGAGAGAACAGGATGGTTGTAGATGGTGGAGAGAGAGAGAGAGAACAGGATGGTTGTAGATGGTGGAGAGAGAGAGAACAGGATGGTTGAAGATGGTGGAGAGAGAGAACAGGATGGTTGTAGATGGAGAGAGAGAACAGGATGGTTGTAGATGGAGAGAGAGAGAGAACAGGATGGTTGTAGATGGTGGAGAGAGAGAGAACAGGATGGTTGTAGATGGTGGAGAGAGAGAGAACAGGATGGTTGTAGATGGTGGAGAGAGAGAGAACAGGATGGTTGTAGATGGTGGAGAGAGAGAGAGAACAGGATGGTTGTAGATGGTGGAGAGAGAGAGAGAACAGGATGGTTGTAGATGGTGGAGAGAGAGAGAGAACAGGATGGTTGTAGATGGTGGAGAGAGAGAACAGGATGGTTGTAGATGGAGAGAGAGAAAGAGAACAGGATGGTTGTAGATGGTGGAGAGAGAGAGAGAAAACAGGATGGTTGTAGATGGTGGAGAGAGAGAGAGAGAACAGGATGGTTGTAGATGGTGGAGAGAGAGAGAGAGAACAGGATGGTTGTAGATGGTGGAGAGAGAGAGAACAGGATGGTTGAAGGTGGAGAGAGAGAGAACAGGATGGTTGTAGATGGTGGAGAGAGAGAGAACAGGATGGTTGTAGATGGTGGAGAGAGAGAACAGGATGGTTGTAAATGGTGGAGAGAGAGAGAGAGAAAAGGATGGTTGTAGATGGTGGAGAGAGAGAAAGAACAGGATGGTTGTAGATGGTGGAGAGAGAGAGAGAGAACAGGATGGTTGTAGATGGTGGAGAGAGAGAACAGGATGGTTGTAGACGGTGGAGAGAGAGAGAGAACAGGATGGTTGTAGATGGTAGAGAGAGAGAGAACAGGATGGTTGTAGATGGTGGAGAGAGAGAACAGGATGGTTGTAGATGGTGGAGAGAGAACAGGATGGTTGTAGACGGTGGAGAGAGAGAACAGGATGGTTGTAGACGGTGAAGAGAGAGAACAGGATGGTTGTAGACGGTGAAGAGAGAGAGAACAGGATGGTTGTAGACGGTGAAGAGAGAGAGAACAGGATGGTTGTAGATGGTAGAGAGAGAGAGAACAGGATGGTTGTAGATGGTGGAGAGAGAGAGAACAGGATGGTTGTAGATGGTGGAGAGAGAACAGGATGGTTGTAAATGGCGGAGAGAGAGAACAGGATGGTTGTAAATGGTGGAGAGAGAGAACAGGATGGTTGTAGATGGTAGAGAGAGAGAGAACAGGATGGTTGTAGATGGTGGAGAGAGAACAGGATGGTTGTAAATGGTGGAGAGAGAGAACAGGATGGTTGTAGATGGTGGAGAGAGAGAGAACAGGATGGTTGTAGATGGTGGAGAGAGAGAGAACAGGATGGTTGTAGATGGTGGAGAGAGAGAGAACAGGATGGCTGTAAATGGTGGAGAGAGAGAGAACAGGATGGTTGTAGACGGTGAAGAGAGAGAGAACAGGATGGTTGTAGACGGTGAAGAGAGAGAGAACAGGATGGTTGTAGACGGTGGAGAGAGAGAGAACAGGATGGTTGTAGATGGTGGAGAGAGAGAGAACAGGATGGTTGTAGATGGTGGAGAGAGAGAGAACAGGATAGTTGTAGATGGTGGAGAGAGAGAGAACAGGATGGTTGTAGATGGTGGAGAGAGAGAGAACAGGATGGTTGTAGATGGTGGAGAGAGAGAGAACAGGATGGTTGTAGATGGTGGAGAGAGAGAACAGGATGGTTGTAAATGGTGGAGAGAGAGAACAGGATGGTTGTAAATGGTGGAGAGAGAGAACAGGATGGTTGTAGATGGTGGAGAGAGAGAACAGGATGGTTGTAGATGGAGGAGAGAGAGAGAACAGGATGGTTGTAGACGGTGAAGAGAGAGAGAACAGGATGGTTGTAGATGGTGGAGAGAGAGAGAACAGGATGGTTGTAGATGGTGGAGAGAGAGAGAACAGGATGGTTGTAGATGGTGGAGAGAGAACAGGATGGTTGTAGATGGTAGAGAGAGAGAGAACAGGATGGTTGTAGATGGTGGAGAGAGAGAGAGAGAACAGGATGGTTGTAGATGGTGGAGAGAGAGAGAGAACAGGATGGTTGTAGATGGTGGAGAGAGAGAGAACAGGATGGTTGTAGATGGTGGAGAGAGAGAGAACAGGATGGTTGTAGATGGTGGAGAGAGAGAACAGGATGGTTGTAGATGGTGGAGAGAGAGAACAGGATGGTTGTAGACGGTGAAGAGAGAGAGAACAGGATGGTTGTAGACGGTGAAGAGAGAGAGAACAGGATGGTTGTAGACGGTGAAGAGAGAGAGAACAGGATGGTTGTAGACGGTGAAGAGAGAGAGAACAGGATGGTTGTAGATGGTAGAGAGAGAGAGAACAGGATGGTTGTAGATGGTGGAGAGAGAGAGAACAGGATGGTTGTAGATGGTGGAGAGAGAACAGGATGGTTGTAAATGGCGGAGAGAGAGAACAGGATGGTTGTAAATGGTGGAGAGAGAGAACAGGATGGTTGTAGATGGTAGATGGTGGAGAGAGAACAGGATGGTTGTAAATGGTGGAGAGAGAGAACAGGATGGTTGTAGATGGTGGAGAGAGAGAACAGGATGGTTGTAGATGGTGGAGAGAGAGAGAACAGGATGGTTGTAGATGGTGGAGAGAGAGAGAACAGGATGGTTGTAGATGGTGGAGAGAGAGAGAACAGGATGGCTGTAAATGGTGGAGAGAGAGAGAACAGGATGGTTGTAGACGGTGAAGAGAGAGAGAACAGGATGGTTGTAGACGGTGAAGAGAGAGAGAACAGGATGGTTGTAGATGGTAGAGAGAGAGAGAACAGGATGGTTGTAGATGGTGGAGAGAGAGAGAGAGAACAGGATGGTTGTAGATGGTGGAGAGAGAGAGAGAACAGGATGGTTGTTGATGGTGGAGAGAGAGAGAACAGGATGGTTGTAGATGGTGGAGAGAGAGAGAACAGGATGGTTGTAGATGGTGGAGAGAGAGAGAACAGGATGGTTGCAGATGGTGGAGAGAGAGAACAGGATGGTTGTAGATGGTGGAGAGAGAACAGGATGGTTGTAGATGGTAGAGAGAGAGAGAACAGGATGGTTGTAGACGGTGAAGAGAGAGAGAACAGGATGGTTGTAGACGGTGAAGAGAGAGAGAACAGGATGGTTGTAGATGGTAGAGAGAGAGAACAGGATGGTTGTAGATGGTAGAGAGAGAGAGAACAGGATGGTTGTAGACGGTGAAGAGAGAGAGAACAGGATGGTTGTAGACGGTGAAGAGAGAGAGAACAGGATGGTTGTAGATGGTGGAGAGAGAGAGAACAGGATGGTTGTAGATGGTGGAGAGAGAGAGAACAGGATGGTTGTAGATGGTGGAGAGAGAGAGAACAGGATGGTTGTAGATGGTGGAGAGAGAGAGAACAGGATGGTTGTAAATGGCGGAGAGAGAGAACAGGATGGTTGTAAATGGTGGAGAGAGAGAACAGGATGGTTGTAGATGGTAGAGAGAGAGAGAACAGGATGGTTGTAGATGGTGGAGAGAGAACAGGATGGTTGTAAATGGTGGAGAGAGAGAACAGGATGGTTGTAGATGGTGGAGAGAGAGAGAACAGGATGGTTGTAGATGGTGGAGAGAGAGAGAACAGGATGGTTGTAGATGGTGGAGAGAGAGAGAACAGGATGGCTGTAAATGGTGGAGAGAGAGAGAACAGGATGGTTGTAGACGGTGAAGAGAGAGAGAACAGGATGGTTGTAGACGGTGAAGAGAGAGAGAACAGGATGGTTGTAGACGGTGGAGAGAGAGAGAACAGGATGGTTGTAGATGGTGGAGAGAGAGAGAACAGGATGGTTGTAGATGGTGGAGAGAGAGAGAACAGGATGGTTGTAGATGGTGGAGAGAGAGAGAACAGGATGGTTGTAGATGGTGGAGAGAGAGAGAACAGGATGGTTGTAGATGGTGGAGAGAGAGAGAACAGGATGGTTGTAGATGGTAGAGAGAGAGAGAACAGGATGGTTGTAGATGGTGGAGAGAGAGAGAGAGAACAGGATGGTTGTAGATGGTGGAGAGAGAGAGAGAGAACAGGATGGTTGTAGATGGTGGAGAGAGAGAGAGAGAACAGGATGGTTGTAGATGGTGGAGAGAGAGAGAGAGAACAGGATGGTTGTAGATGGTGGAGAGAGAGAGAGAACAGGATGGTTGTAGATGGTGGAGAGAGAGAGAACAGGATGGTTGTAGATGGTGGAGAGAGAGAGAACAGGATGGTTGTAGATGGTGGAGAGAGAGAGAACAGGATGGTTGCAGATGGTGGAGAGAGAGAACAGGATGGTTGTAGACGGTAGAGAGAGAGAGAACAGGATGGTTGTAGACGGTGAAGAGAGAGAGAACAGGATGGTTGTAGACGGTGAAGAGAGAGAGAACAGGATGGTTGTAGATGGTAGAGAGAGAGAACAGGATGGTTGTAGATGGTAGAGAGAGAGAGAACAGGATGGTTGTAGACGGTGAAGAGAGAGAGAACAGGATGGTTGTAGACGGTGAAGAGAGAGAGAACAGGATGGTTGTAGATGGTGGAGAGAGAGAGAACAGGATGGTTGTAGATGGTGGAGAGAGAGAGAACAGGATGGTTGTAGATGGTGGAGAGAGAGAGAACAGGATGGTTGTAGATGGTGGAGAGAGAGAGAACAGGATGGTTGTAGATGGTGGAGAGAGAGAACAGGATGGTTGTAAATGGTGGAGAGAGAGAACAGGATGGTTGTAAATGGTGGAGAGAGAGAACAGGATGGTTGTAGATGGTGGAGAGAGAGAACAGGATGGTTGTAGATGGAGGAGAGAGAGAGAGAACAGGATGGTTGTAGACGGTGAAGAGAGAGAGAACAGGATGGTTGTAGATGGTGGAGAGAGAGAGAACAGGATGGTTGTAGATGGTGGAGAGAGAGAGAACAGGATGGTTGTAGATGGTGGAGAGAGAACAGGATGGTTGTAGATGGTAGAGAGAGAGAGAACAGGATGGTTGTAGATGGTGGAGAGAGAGAGAGAGAACAGGATGGTTGTAGATGTTGGAGAGAGAGAGAGAACAGGATGGTTGTAGATGGTGGAGAGAGAGAGAACAGGATGGTTGTAGATGGTGGAGAGAGAGAGAACAGGATGGTTGTAGATGGTGGAGAGAGAGAGAACAGGATGGTTGTAGATGGTGGAGAGAGAGAGAGAACAGGATGGTTGTAGATGGTGGAGAGAGAGAGAGAACAGGATGGTTGTAGATGGTGGAGAGAGAGAACAGGATGGTTGTAGATGGAGAGAGAGAAAGAGAACAGGATGGTTGTAGATGGTGGAGAGAGAGAGAGAGAACAGGATGGTTGTAGATGGTGGAGAGAGAGAGAGAGAACAGGATGGTTGTAGATGGTGGAGAGAGAGAGAGAGAACAGGATGGTTGTAGATGGTGGAGAGAGAGAGAACAGGATGGTTGAAGGTGGAGAGAGAGAGAACAGGATGGTTGTAGATGGTGGAGAGAGAGAGAACAGGATGGTTGTAGATGGTGGAGAGAGAGAACAGGATGGTTGTAAATGGTGGAGAGAGAGAGAGAAAAGGATGGTTGTAGATGGTGGAGAGAGAGAAAGAACAGGATGGTTGTAGATGGTGGAGAGAGAGAGAGAGAACAGGATGGTTGTAGATGGTGGAGAGAGAGAACAGGATGGTTGTAGACGGTGGAGAGAGAGAGAGAACAGGATGGTTGTAGATGGTAGAGAGAGAGAGAACAGGATGGTTGTAGATGGTGGAGAGAGAGAACAGGATGGTTGTAGACGGTGGAGAGAGAGAACAGGATGGTTGTAGACGGTGAAGAGAGAGAGAACAGGATGGTTGTAGACGGTGAAGAGAGAGAGAACAGGATGGTTGTAGACGGTGAAGAGAGAGAGAACAGGATGGTTGTAGACGGTGAAGAGAGAGAGAACAGGATGGTTGTAGATGGTAGAGAGAGAGAGAACAGGATGGTTGTAGATGGTGGAGAGAGAGAGAACAGGATGGTTGTAGATGGTGGAGAGAGAACAGGATGGTTGTAAATGGCGGAGAGAGAGAACAGGATGGTTGTAAATGGTGGAGAGAGAGAACAGGATGGTTGTAGATGGTAGAGAGAGAGAGAACAGGATGGTTGTAGATGGTGGAGAGAGAACAGGATGGTTGTAAATGGTGGAGAGAGAGAACAGGATGGTTGTAGATGGTGGAGAGAGAGAGAACAGGATGGTTGTAGATGGTGGAGAGAGAGAGAACAGGATGGTTGTAGATGGTGGAGAGAGAGAGAACAGGATGGCTGTAAATGGTGGAGAGAGAGAGAACAGGATGGTTGTAGACGGTGAAGAGAGAGAGAACAGGATGGTTGTAGATGGTGGAGAGAGAGAGAGAGAACAGGATGGTTGTAGATGGTGGAGAGAGAGAGAGAGAACAGGATGGTTGTAGATGGTGGAGAGAGAGAGAACAGGATGGTTGAAGGTGGAGAGAGAGAGAACAGGATGGTTGTAGATGGTGGAGAGAGAGAGAACAGGATGGTTGTAGATGGTGGAGAGAGAGAACAGGATGGTTGTAAATGGTGGAGAGAGAGAGAGAAAAGGATGGTTGTAGATGGTGGAGAGAGAGAAAGAACAGGATGGTTGTAGATGGTGGAGAGAGAGAGAGAGAACAGGATGGTTGTAGATGGTGGAGAGAGAGAACAGGATGGTTGTAGACGGTGGAGAGAGAGAGAGAACAGGATGGTTGTAGATGGTAGAGAGAGAGAGAACAGGATGGTTGTAGATGGTGGAGAGAGAGAACAGGATGGTTGTAGACGGTGGAGAGAGAGAACAGGATGGTTGTAGACGGTGAAGAGAGAGAGAACAGGATGGTTGTAGACGGTGAAGAGAGAGAGAACAGGATGGTTGTAGACGGTGAAGAGAGAGAGAACAGGATGGTTGTAGACGGTGAAGAGAGAGAGAACAGGATGGTTGTAGATGGTAGAGAGAGAGAGAACAGGATGGTTGTAGATGGTGGAGAGAGAGAGAACAGGATGGTTGTAGATGGTGGAGAGAGAACAGGATGGTTGTAAATGGCGGAGAGAGAGAACAGGATGGTTGTAAATGGTGGAGAGAGAGAACAGGATGGTTGTAGATGGTAGAGAGAGAGAGAACAGGATGGTTGTAGATGGTGGAGAGAGAACAGGATGGTTGTAAATGGTGGAGAGAGAGAACAGGATGGTTGTAGATGGTGGAGAGAGAGAGAACAGGATGGTTGTAGATGGTGGAGAGAGAGAGAACAGGATGGTTGTAGATGGTGGAGAGAGAGAGAACAGGATGGCTGTAAATGGTGGAGAGAGAGAGAACAGGATGGTTGTAGACGGTGAAGAGAGAGAGAACAGGATGGTTGTAGACGGTGAAGAGAGAGAGAACAGGATGGTTGTAGACGGTGGAGAGAGAGAGAACAGGATGGTTGTAGATGGTGGAGAGAGAGAGAACAGGATGGTTGTAGATGGTGGAGAGAGAGAGAACAGGATGGTTGTAGATGGTGGAGAGAGAGAGAACAGGATGGTTGTAGATGGTGGAGAGAGAGAGAACAGGATGGTTGTAGATGGTGGAGAGAGAGAACAGGATGGTTGTAAATGGTGGAGAGAGAGAACAGGATGGTTGTAAATGGTGGAGAGAGAGAACAGGATGGTTGTAAATGGTGGAGAGAGAGAACAGGATGGTTGTAGATGGTGGAGAGAGAGAGAACAGGATGGTTGTAGATGGAGGAGAGAGAGAGAACAGGATGGTTGTAGACGGTGAAGAGAGAGAGAACAGGATGGTTGTAGATGGTGGAGAGAGAGAGAACAGGATGGTTGTAGATGGTGGAGAGAGAGAGAACAGGATGGTTGTAGATGGTGGAGAGAGAACAGGATGGTTGTAGATGGTAGAGAGAGAGAGAACAGGATGGTTGTAGATGGTGGAGAGAGAGAGAGAGAACAGGATGGTTGTAGATGGTGGAGAGAGAGAGAGAACAGGATGGTTGTAGATGGTGGAGAGAGAGAGAACAGGATGGTTGTAGATGGTGGAGAGAGAGAGAACAGGATGGTTGTAGATGGTGGAGAGAGAGAGAACAGGATGGTTGTAGATGGTGGAGAGAGAGAACAGGATGGTTGTAGATGGTGGAGAGAGAGAACAGGATGGTTGTAGACGGTGAAGAGAGAGAGAACAGGATGGTTGTAGACGGTGAAGAGAGAGAGAACAGGATGGTTGTAGACGGTGAAGAGAGAGAGAACAGGATGGTTGTAGATGGTAGAGAGAGAGAGAACAGGATGGTTGTAGATGGTGGAGAGAGAGAGAACAGGATGGTTGTAGATGGGGGAGAGAGAACAGGATGGTTGTAAATGGCGGAGAGAGAGAACAGGATGGTTGTAAATGGTGGAGAGAGAGAACAGGATGGTTGTAGATGGTAGAGAGAGAGAGAACAGGATGGTTGTAGATGGTGGAGAGAGAACAGGATGGTTGTAAATGGTGGAGAGAGAGAACAGGATGGTTGTAGATGGTGGAGAGAGAGAGAACAGGATGGTTGTAGATGGTGGAGAGAGAGAGAACAGGATGGTTGTAGATGGTGGAGAGAGAGAGAACAGGATGGCTGTAAATGGTGGAGAGAGAGAGAACAGGATGGTTGTAGACGGTGAAGAGAGAGAGAACAGGATGGTTGTAGACGGTGAAGAGAGAGAGAACAGGATGGTTGTAGACGGTGGAGAGAGAGAGAACAGGATGGTTGTAGATGGTGGAGAGAGAGAGAACAGGATGGTTGTAGATGGTGGAGAGAGAGAGAACAGGATGGTTGTAGATGGTGGAGAGAGAGAGAACAGGATGGTTGTAGATGGTGGAGAGAGAGAGAACAGGATGGTTGTAGATGGTGGAGAGAGAGAACAGGATGGTTGTAGATGGTGGAGAGAGAGAGAACAGGATGGTTGTAGATGGTGGAGAGAGAACAGGATGGTTGTAGATGGTAGAGAGAGAGAGAACAGGATGGTTGTAGATGGTGGAGAGAGAGAGAGAGAACAGGATGGTTGTAGATGGTGGAGAGAGAGAGAGAACAGGATGGTTGTAGATGGTGGAGAGAGAGAGAACAGGATGGTTGTAGATGGTGGAGAGAGAGAGAACAGGATGGTTGTAGATGGTGGAGAGAGAGAGAACAGGATGGTTGCAGATGGTGGAGAGAGAGAACAGGATGGTTGTAGATGGTGGAGAGAGAACAGGATGGTTGTAGATGGTAGAGAGAGAGAGAACAGGATGGTTGTAGACGGTGAAGAGAGAGAGAACATGATGGTTGTAGACGGTGAAGAGAGAGAGAACAGGATGGTTGTAGATGGTAGAGAGAGAGAACAGGATGGTTGTAGATGGTAGAGAGAGAGAGAACAGGATGGTTGTAGACGGTGAAGAGAGAGAGAACAGGATGGTTGTAGACGGTGAAGAGAGAGAGAACAGGATGGTTGTAGATGGTGGAGAGAGAGAGAACAGGATGGTTGTAGATGGTGGAGAGAGAGAGAACAGGATGGTTGTAGATGGTGGAGAGAGAGAGAACAGGATGGTTGTAGATGGTGGAGAGAGAGAGAACAGGATGGTTGTAAATGGCGGAGAGAGAGAACAGGATGGTTGTAAATGGTGGAGAGAGAGAACAGGATGGTTGTAGATGGTAGAGAGAGAGAGAACAGGATGGTTGTAGATGGTGGAGAGAGAACAGGATGGTTGTAAATGGTGGAGAGAGAGAACAGGATGGTTGTAGATGGTGGAGAGAGAGAGAACAGGATGGTTGTAGATGGTGGAGAGAGAGAGAGAACAGGATGGTTGTAGATGGTGGAGAGAGAGAGAACAGGATGGTTGTAGATGGTGGAGAGAGAGAGAACAGGATGGTTGTAGATGGTGGAGAGAGAGAGAACAGGATGGTTGCAGATGGTGGAGAGAGAGAACAGGATGGTTGTAGATGGTGGAGAGAGAACAGGATGGTTGTAGATGGTAGAGAGAGAGAGAACAGGATGGTTGTAGACGGTGAAGAGAGAGAGAACAGGATGGTTGTAGATGGTAGAGAGAGAGAACAGGATGGTTGTAGATGGTAGAGAGAGAGAGAACAGGATGGTTGTAGACGGTGAGAGAGAGAGAACAGGATGGTTGTAGACGGTGAAGAGAGAGAGAACAGGATGGTTGTAGATGGAGGAGAGAGAGAGAACAGGATGGTTGTAGATGGTGGAGAGAGAGAGAACAGGATGGTTGTAGATGGTGGAGAGAGAGAGAACAGGATGGTTGTAGATGGTGGAGAGAGAGAGAACAGGATGGTTGTAGATGGTGGAGAGAGAGAACAGGATGGTTGTAAATGGTGGAGAGAGAGAACAGGATGGTTGTAAATGGTGGAGAGAGAGAACAGGATGGTTGTAGATGGTGGAGAGAGAGAACAGGATGGTTGTAGATGGTGGAGAGAGAGAACAGGATGGTTGTAGATGGAGGAGAGAGAGAGAGAACAGGATGGTTGTAGACGGTGAAGAGAGAGAGAACAGGATGGTTGTAGATGGTGGAGAGAGAGAGAACAGGATGGTTGTAGATGGTGGAGAGAGAGAGAACAGGATGGTTGTAGATGGTGGAGAGAGAACAGGATGGTTGTAGATGGTAGAGAGAGAGAGAACAGGATGGTTGTAGATGGTGGAGAGAGAGAGAGAACAGGATGGTTGTAGATGGTGGAGAGAGAGAGAGAACAGGATGGTTGTAGATGGTGGAGAGAGAGAGAACAGGATGGTTGTAGATGGTGGAGAGAGAGAGAACAGGATGGTTGTAGATGGTGGAGAGAGAGAGAACAGGATGGTTGTAGATGGTGGAGAGAGAGAACAGGATGGTTGTAGACGGTGGAGAGAGAGAACAGGATGGTTGTAGACGGTGGAGAGAGAGAACAGGATGGTTGTAGACGGTGGAGAGAGAGAACAGGATGGTTGTAGACGGTGAAGAGAGAGAGAACAGGATGGTTGTAGATGGTAGAGAGAGAGAACAGGATGGTTGTAGACGGTGAAGAGAGAGAGAACAGGATGGTTGTAGACGGTGAAGAGAGAGAGAACAGGATGGTTGTAGACGGTGAAGAGAGAGAGAACAGGATGGTTGTAGACGGTGAAGAGAGAGAGAACAGGATGGTTGTAGACGGTGAAGAGAGAGAGAACAGGATGGTTGTAGACGGTGAAGAGAGAGAGAACAGGATGGTTGTAGACGGTGAAGAGAGAGAGAACAGGATGGTTGTAGACGGTGAAGAGAGAGAGAACAGGATGGTTGTAGACGGTGAAGAGAGAGAGAACAGGATGGTTGTAGACGGTGAAGAGAGAGAGAACAGGATGGTTGTAGACGGTGAAGAGAGAGAGAACAGGATGGTTGTAGACGGTGAAGAGAGAGAGAACAGGATGGTTGTAGATGGTGAAGAGAGAGAGAACAGGATGGTTGTAGATGGTGAAGAGAGAGAGAACAGGATGGTTGTAGACGGTGGAGAGAGAGAGAACAGGATGGTTGTAGACGGTGAAGAGAGAGAGAACAGGATGGTTGTAGATGGTGAAGAGAGAGAGAACAGGATGGTTGTAGACGGTGAAGAGAGAGAGAACAGGATGGTTGTAGATGGTAGAGAGAGAGAGAACAGGATGGTTGTAGATAGTGGAGAGAGAGAACAGGATGGTTGTAGATGGTAGAGAGAGAGAGAACAGGATGGTTGTAGATGGTAGAGAGAGAGAGAACAGGATGGTTGTAGATGGTGGAGAGAGAGAGAGAACAGGATGGTTGTAGATGGTAGAGAGAGAAAGAACAGGATGGTTGTAAATGGTGGAGAGAGAGAACAGGATGGTTGTAAATGGTGGAGAGAGAGAACAGGATGGTTGTAGATGGTGGAGAGAGAGAACAGGATGGTTGTAGATGGTGGAGAGAGAGAACAGGATGGTTGTAGACGGTGGAGAGAGAGAGAGAGAACAGGATGGTTGTAGATGGTGGAGAGAGAGAACAGGATGGTTGTAGATGGTGGAGAGAGAGAACAGGATGGTTGTAGATGGTAGAGAGAGAGAGAACAGGATGGTTGTAGATGGTGGAGAGAGAGAACAGGATGGTTGTAGATGGTGGAGAGAGAGAACAGGATGGTTGTAGATGGTAGAGAGAGAGAGAACAGGATGGTTGTAGATGGTAGAGAGAGAGAGAACAGGATGGTTGTAGATGGTAGAGAGAGAGAGAACAGGATGGTTGTAGATGGTAGAGAGAGAGAGAACAGGATGGTTGTAGATGGTGGAGAGAGAGAGAGAACAGGATGGTTGTAGATGGTAGAGAGAGAGAGAACAGGATGGTTGTAAATGGTGGAGAGAGAGAACAGGATGGTTGTAAATGGTGGAGAGAGAGAACAGGATGGTTGTAAATGGTGGAGAGAGAGAACAGGATGGTTGTAAATGGTGGAGAGAGAGAACAGGATGGTTGTAGATGGTGGAGAGAGAGAACAGGATGGTTGTAGACGGTGGAGAGAGAGAGAGAACAGGATGGTTGTAGATGGTGGAGAGAGAGAACAGGATGGTTGTAGATGGTGGAGAGAGAGAACAGGATGGTTGTAGATGGTAGAGAGAGAGAGAACAGGATGGTTGTAAATGGTGGAGAGAGAGAACAGGATGGTTGTAGATGGTGGAGAGAGAGAACAGGATGGTTGCAGACGGTGGAGAGAGAGAGAGAACAGGATGGTTGTAGATGGTGGAGAGAGAGAACAGGATGGTTGTAGATGGTGGAGAGAGAGAACAGGATGGTTGTAGATGGTAGAGAGAGAGAGAACAGGATGGTTGTAGATGGTAGAGAGAGAGAGAACAGGATGGTTGTAGACGGTGAAGAGAGAGAGAGAACAGGATGGTTGTAGATGGTGGAGAGAGAGAACAGGATGGTTGTAAATGGTGGAGAGAGAGAACAGGATGGTTGTAGATGGTAGAGAGAGAGAGAACAGGATGGTTGTAGACGGTGAAGAGAGAGAGAACAGGATGGTTGTAGATGGTGGAGAGAGAGAACAGGATGGTTGTAAATGGTGGAGAGAGAGAACAGGATGGTTGTAGATGGTGGAGAGAGAGAGAGAGAACAGGATGGTTGTAGATGGTGGAGAGAGAGAGAACAGGATGGTTGTAGATGGTGGAGAGAGAACAGGATGGTTGTAGATGGTAGAGAGAGAGAACAGGATGGTTGTAGATGGTGGAGAGAGAGAGAACAGGATGGTTGTAGACGGTGGAGAGAGAGAACAGGATGGTTGTAGATGGTGGAGAGAGAGAGAGAGAGAGAACAGGATGGTTGTAGATGGTGGAGAGAGAGAACAGGATGGTTGTAGACGGTGGAGAGAGAGAACAGGATGGTTGTAGACGGTGGAGAGAGAGAGAACAGGATGGTTGTAGACGGTGGAGAGAGAGAACAGGATGGTTGTAGACGGTGAAGAGAGAGAGAGAACAGGATGGTTGTAGATGGTGGAGAGAGAGAGAACAGGATGGTTGTAGATGGTGGAGAGAGAGAACAGGATGGTTGTAGATGGTGGAGAGAGAGAGAGAACAGGATGGTTGTAGATGGTGGAGAGAGAGAACAGGATGGTTGTAGATGGTGGAGAGAGAGAACAGGATGGTTGTAGATGGTGGAGAGAGAGAACAGGATGGTTGTAGATGGTAGAGAGAGAGAGAACAGGATGGTTGTAGATGGTAGAGAGAGAGAGAACAGGATGGTTGTAGATGGTAGAGAGAGAGAGAACAGGATGGTTGTAGATGGTGGAGAGAGAGAGAGAACAGGATGGTTGTAGATGGTAGAGAGAGAGAGAACAGGATGGTTGTAAATGGTGGAGAGAGAGAACAGGATGGTTGTAAATGGTGGAGAGAGAGAACAGGATGGTTGTAAATGGTGGAGAGAGAGAACAGGATGGTTGTAAATGGTGGAGAGAGAGAACAGGATGGTTGTAGATGGTGGAGAGAGAGAACAGGATGGTTGTAGACGGTGGAGAGAGAGAGAGAACAGGATGGTTGTAGATGGTGGAGAGAGAGAACAGGATGGTTGTAGATGGTGGAGAGAGAGAACAGGATGGTTGTAGATGGTAGAGAGAGAGAGAACAGGATGGTTGTAAATGGTGGAGAGAGAGAACAGGATGGTTGTAGATGGTGGAGAGAGAGAACAGGATGGTTGCAGACGGTGGAGAGAGAGAGAGAACAGGATGGTTGTAGATGGTGGAGAGAGAGAACAGGATGGTTGTAGATGGTGGAGAGAGAGAACAGGATGGTTGTAGATGGTAGAGAGAGAGAGAACAGGATGGTTGTAGATGGTAGAGAGAGAGAGAACAGGATGGTTGTAGACGGTGAAGAGAGAGAGAGAACAGGATGGTTGTAGATGGTGGAGAGAGAGAACAGGATGGTTGTAAATGGTGGAGAGAGAGAACAGGATGGTTGTAGATGGTAGAGAGAGAGAGAACAGGATGGTTGTAGACGGTGAAGAGAGAGAGAACAGGATGGTTGTAGATGGTGGAGAGAGAGAACAGGATGGTTGTAAATGGTGGAGAGAGAGAACAGGATGGTTGTAGATGGTGGAGAGAGAGAGAGAGAACAGGATGGTTGTAGATGGTGGAGAGAGAGAGAACAGGATGGTTGTAGATGGTGGAGAGAGAACAGGATGGTTGTAGATGGTAGAGAGAGAGAACAGGATGGTTGTAGATGGTGGAGAGAGAGAGAACAGGATGGTTGTAGACGGTGGAGAGAGAGAACAGGATGGTTGTAGATGGTGGAGAGAGAGAGAGAGAGAGAACAGGATGGTTGTAGATGGTGGAGAGAGAGAACAGGATGGTTGTAGACGGTGGAGAGAGAGAACAGGATGGTTGTAGACGGTGGAGAGAGAGAGAACAGGATGGTTGTAGACGGTGGAGAGAGAGAACAGGATGGTTGTAGACGGTGAAGAGAGAGAGAGAACAGGATGGTTGTAGATGGTGGAGAGAGAGAGAACAGGATGGTTGTAGATGGTGGAGAGAGAGAACAGGATGGTTGTAGATGGTGGAGAGAGAGAGAACAGGATGGTTGTAGATGGTGGAGAGAGAGAACAGGATGGTTGTAAATGGTGGAGAGAGAGAACAGGATGGTTGTAGACGGTGGAGAGAGAGAGAGAACAGGATGGTTGTAGACGGTGGAGAGAGAGAGAGAACAGGATGGTTGTAGATGGTGGAGAGAGAGAACAGGATGGTTGTAGATGGTGGAGAGAGAGAACAGGATGGTTGTAGATGGTGGAGAGAGAGAACAGGATGGTTGTAGATGGTGGAGAGAGAGAACAGGATGGTTGTAGATGGTGGAGAGAGAGAACAGGATGGTTGTAGATGGTGGAGAGAGAGAACAGGATGGTTGTAGATGGTGGAGAGAGAGAACAGGATGGTTGTAGATGGTAGAGAGAGAGAACAGGATGGTTGTAGATGGTAGAGAGAGAGAGAACAGGATGGTTGTAGATGGTAGAGAGAGAGAGAACAGGATGGTTGTAGATGGTAGAGAGAGAGAGAACAGGATGGTTGTAGATGGTGGAGAGAGAGAGAACAGGATGGTTGTAGATGGTGGAGAGAGAGAACAGGATGGTTGTAGACGGTGGAGAGAGAGAGAGAACAGGATGGTTGTAGATGGTGGAGAGAGAGAACAGGATGGTTGTAGATGGTGGAGAGAGAGAACAGGATGGTTGTAGATGGTAGAGAGAGAGAGAACAGGATGGTTGTAGATGGTGGAGAGAGAGAGAACAGGATGGTTGTAGATGGTGGAGAGAGAGAGAGAACAGGATGGTTGTAGATGGTAGAGAGAGAGAGAGAACAGGATGGTTGTAAATGGTGGAGAGAGAACAGGATGGTTGTAGATGGTAGAGAGAGAGAGAACAGGATGGTTGTAGACGGTGAAGAGAGAGAGAACAGGATGGTTGTAGATGGTGGAGAGAGAGAACAGGATGGTTGTAGATGGTGGAGAGAGAGAGAACAGGATGGTTGTAGATGGTGGAGAGAGAGAACAGGATGGTTGTAGATGGTGGAGAGAGAGAACAGGATGGTTGTAGATGGTGGAGAGAGAGAGAACAGGATGGTTGTAGATGGTGGAGAGAGAGAGAACAGGATGGTTGTAAATGGTGGAGAGAGAGAACAGGATGGTTGTAAATGGTGGAGAGAGAGAACAGGATGGTTGTAGACGGTGGAGAGAGAGAGAGAACAGGATGGTTGTAGATGGTGGAGAGAGAGAACAGGATGGTTGTAGATGGTGGAGAGAGAGAACAGGATGGTTGTAGATGGTGGAGAGAGAGAACAGGATGGTTGTAGATGGTGGAGAGAGAGAACAGGATGGTTGTAGATGGTGGAGAGAGAGAACAGGATGGTTGTAGATGGTAGAGAGAGAGAACAGGATGGTTGTAGATGGTAGAGAGAGAGAGAACAGGATGGTTGTAGATGGTAGAGAGAGAGAGAACAGGATGGTTGTAGATGGTGGAGAGAGAGAGAACAGGATGGTTGTAGATGGTAGAGAGAGAGAGAACAGGATAGTTGTAGATGGTAGAGAGAGAGAGAACAGGATGGTTGTAAATGGTGGAGAGAGAGAACAGGATGGTTGTAAATGGTGGAGAGAGAGAACAGGATGGTTGTAGATGGTGGAGAGAGAGAACAGGATGGTTGTAGATGGTGGAGAGAGAGAACAGGATGGTTGTAGACGGTGGAGAGAGAGAGAGAACAGGATGGTTGTAGATGGTGGAGAGAGAGAACAGGATGGTTGTAGATGGTGGAGAGAGAGAACAGGATGGTTGTAGATGGTAGAGAGAGAGAGAACAGGATGGTTGTAGATGGTGGAGAGAGAGAGAACAGGATGGTTGTAGATGGTGGAGAGAGAGAGAGAACAGGATGGTTGTAGATGGTAGAGAGAGAGAGAGAACAGGATGGTTGTAAATGGTGGAGAGAGAACAGGATGGTTGTAGATGGTAGAGAGAGAGAGAACAGGATGGTTGTAGACGGTGAAGAGAGAGAGAACAGGATGGTTGTAGATGGTGGAGAGAGAGAACAGGATGGTTGTAAATGGTGGAGAGAGAGAACAGGATGGTTGTAGATGGTGGAGAGAGAGAGAGAGAACAGGATGGTTGTAGATGGTGGAGAGAGAGAGAACAGGATGGTTGTAGATGGTGGAGAGAGAACAGGATGGTTGTAGATGGTAGAGAGAGAGAGAACAGGATGGTTGTAGATGGTGGAGAGAGAGAGAACAGGATGGTTGTAGATGGTAGAGAGAGAGAACAGGATGGTTGTAGACGGTGGAGAGAGAGAGAACAGGATGGTTGTAGATGGTGGAGAGAGAGAGAGAGAGAACAGGATGGTTGTAGATGGTGGAGAGAGAGAGAACAGGATGGTTGTAGATGGTGGAGAGAGAGAGAACAGGATGGTTGTAGATGGCGGAGAGAGAGAACAGGATGGTTGTAGATGGTAGAGAGAGAGAACAGGATGGTTGTAGATGGTGGAGAGAGAGAGAACAGGATGGTTGTAGATGGTGGAGAGAGAGAACAGGATGGTTGTAGATGGTAGAGAGAGAGAGAACAGGATGGTTGTAGACGGTGAAGAGAGAGAGAACAGGATGGTTGTAGATGGTGAAGAGAGAGAGAACAGGATGGTTGTAGACGGTGAAGAGAGAGAGAACAGGATGGTTGTAGATGGTGAAGAGAGAGAGAACAGGATGGTTGTAGATGGCGGAGAGAGAGAACAGGATGGTTGTAGATGGCGGAGAGAGAGAACAGGATGGTTGTAGACGGTGAAGAGAGAGAGAGAACAGGATGGTTGTAGATGGAGGAGAGAGAGAGAGAGAACAGGATGGTTGTAGACGGTGAAGAGAGAGAGAGAACAGGATGGTTGTAGACGGTGAAGAGAGAGAGAGAACAGGATGGTTGTAGACGGTGGAGAGAGAACAGGATGGTTGTAGATGGTGAAGAGAGAGAGAACAGGATGTTGTAGATCAGGGGTGTCAAAGTCTAATGGACGGAGGGCCAAATAAAAAAATCAGCTACAAGACGAGGGCCGGACTGTTCGAATGTTCATTGAAAAATTTTTAAATGACGCATATAGTCTAGTGAACCTAATTGAACCTACTGAAAACCTAACAAATATATTACAATATGATCAGATAAATAAAGCAATATTTTCTTATGGCTCTGTCAGTAATCTTTAATTTTCAACAGACACAAAAGACAAATTTCCTTTATATAAATATCCCCATAACATGAACATTAAATGAAAGAAACCGGTATTCAAGGCACCATCAGTAGACTATATTTTCTATTTTAGCAAAAGTGGGCTAAATTTACTTCAAAGAAAAAACAATAATAGCAATTTTCTATCATCCACTCAACTGAAATATTTTTAAAATATAATTGGATTGAAATACAAAAAAATAAAGTGCAAAAATCTATTAATCAAAAACAACACTTTGTTTAAGGAGAAGTAACATGCAGTGAAAACAAATATTAAATTTTAACTTTTAAACTTGAACTGAGTAAAAACTCTAAATATGTGATTGCACAGTAATGTTCACTTGTTTGAGGTTGAGGGTGATACTTGGTGGTGTCCCATCTTTTCCACAAGTTCATCAATGTTCGGGGTAAGGCTCTGAGCTGAAGAAATCCTCAGAATTGAGTGGAGGTGTTCAGCAGTAAGTCGACTTCTGTGTGATGTTTTGTTCAGGTTCATCAAAGAAAACAGTTGTTCACACAGGTATGTGCTGCCAAACATAGACATAGACGTTTGAGCAGCCTGGATGCGCAGCTGGGGCATTGTGCCGGGGAGGAAACGGGCGAACTCCGCAGCACCCACTGCCGCATATTTTGCCCTCAGTGCATCATTGCATTGGAGGTCAATTAACTCCATTTGGAGGTTTGGTGGTGAGCTTTCCACGTCAACAGCAAATGGGTTACCGAGCAGTTCCAACCTGCTTTTTTGTGCTTCAAAGTCAGCAAATCGGCGTCGAAAGTCAGCGGCAAGCATACCTATTTTATCAGCCAACTGTGTGCTCGGGAACGCACTGGTAGAGAGCTTCTCTTTCATGGTCTGGCAGCTGGGAAAGTGGCTCAAATTTTCTTTCCGCATCTGCGTCTCCCACAGAGTCAGTTTGGTTTTAAATGCCTTCACTGTACTGTACATATCAGAGATGACACGATCCCGACCCTGCAGCTGCAAGTTTATTGCATTCAGATGACTCGTAATGTCACACAGAAAAGCCATTTCACACAGAAACATTTCGTCTCGGAGTTGTGTTGTGTCTTTCCCTTTGCTGTCCAAGAACAGACAAATCTCCTCACGAAGCTCGAAACATCTTTGAAGCACCTTTCCCTGGCTTAGCCATCGCACCTCTGTGTGATAAGGCAAATCACCATGCTCCGTTTCTAACTCCGTCAGAAATGCCTTGAACTGGCGGTGATTCAAACCTTTGGCTCTGATAAAGTTAACTGTGCGCGTGATGATGCTCATTACATGCTCCATTTTCAAGGCTTTACCGCACAACGCTTCCTGGTGTATGATACAATGATAAGCTGTCAGCTCACCTGTCGCGTTTTCCTCTTGCATCTTTTCCCGTATCTTCGCCACCAGTCCGCTCCTGTGTCCACACATCGCAGGTGCTCCGTCGGTTGTCAAACCCACGAGTTTTTCCCAAGGCAGCTCCATCTCATTTACACATCTTGACACCTCTTCATACAAATCATGCCCCGTAGTTGTGCCATGCATAGGACGTAAAGCCAAAAACTCCTCTGTCACGCTTAGGTTGGAGTCCACTCCGCGGATGAAAATTGACAACTGGGCAATGTCAGAAATGTCGGTGCTCTCATCCACAGCCAAGGAATATGCAATAAAATCTTTTCCCTTTTTCACAAGCTGCTCTTTTAGATTGATGGACAACTGGTCTACTCTCTCGGCAATGGTGTTTCTGCTCAGACTCACATTTAAAAAGAGTTGCCTTTTTTCTGGGCAAACTTCGTCACAAACTTTAATCATGCAGTTTTTGATGAAATCCCCCTCCGTAAATGGCCGGGCTGATTTAGCGATCTCTTCTGCCAAAATAAAACTGGCCTTGACAGCAGCCTGGCCTTGTGATTTGGCTTTTTTGAACAGAGCCTGTCGAGATTTGAGGCCTCGTTTTAATTCCTCTGCCTTTTGTAGCCTTTGTTCCATGTCCATATTCTTGTTTTTGTCCGCGTGTTTCGTTTCATAATGTCGTCTCAGATTATACTCTTTCAGTACCGCCACACTTTCTCCACACAGAAGACACACAGGTTTTCCAGCTACCTTCGTGAACATATACTCCGACTCCCACCTTGTTTGAAACCCCCGGTTCTCAGTATCCACCTTCCGTTTTGCCATTTTTGATGGGTATCTGAAAGTTAATTTTACTGTGATGCTGACGACTGCTGTGCCAATAAATATTGAAATGAAGCAGCCTACTGCTCGGTGCGTCACCTTTGCATTGTGGGAAATGTAGTATTGGTGCGTGTAAAAGATCTGCGGGCTGCCGGCTTGCTGCGGGCCGGTTCTAATAATAAATCAAGATCATCCCAGGGGCCGTAAAAAACCTTCTTGCGGGCCGGATGTGGCCCGCGGGCCTTGACTCTGACATATGTGTTGTAGATGGTAGAGAGAGAGAACAGGATGGTTGTAGACGGTAGAGAGAGAGAACAGGATGGTTGTAGATGGTAGAGAGAGAGAGAACAGGATGGTTGTAGACGGTGAAGAGAGAGAGAACAGGATGGTTGTCCTCTCTCAACATGATAGTTGTAGATGGTGGAGAGAGAGAGAGAACAGGATGGTTGTAGACGGTGAAGAGAGAGAACAGGATGGTTGTAGATGGTGGAGAGAGAGAACAGGATGGTTGTAAATGGTGGAGAGAGAGAACAGGATGGTTGTAGATGGTGAAGAGAGAGAGAACAGGATGGTTGTAGACGGTGAAGAGAGAGAGAACAGGATGGTTGTAGATGGTGAAGAGAGAGAGAACAGGATGGTTGTAGATGGCGGAGAGAGAGAACAGGATGGTTGTAGACGGTGAAGAGAGAGAGAGAACAGGATGGTTGTAGATGGAGGAGAGAGAGAGAGAGAACAGGATGGTTGTAGACGGTGAAGAGAGAGAGAGAACAGGATGGTTGTAGACGGTGAAGAGAGAGAGAGAACAGGATGGTTGTAGACGGTGGAGAGAGAACAGGATGGTTGTAGATGGTGAAGAGAGAGAGAACAGGATGGTTGTAGATGGTAGAGAGAGAGAACAGGATGGTTGTAGACGGTGGAGAGAGAGAACAGGATGGTTGTAGATGGTAGAGAGAGAGAGAACAGGATGGTTGTAGACGGTGAAGAGAGAGAGAACAGGATGGTTGTCCTCTCTCAACATGATAGTTGTAGATGGTGGAGAGAGAGAGAGAACAGGATGGTTGTAGACGGTGAAGAGAGAGAACAGGATGGTTGTAGATGGTGGAGAGAGAGAACAGGATGGTTGTAAATGGTGGAGAGAGAGAACAGGATGGTTGTAAATGGTGGAGAGAGAGAACAGGATGGTTGTAGATGGCGGAGAGAGAGAACAGGATGGTTGTCCTCTCTCAACATGATAGTTGTAGAAGCAGACAAAGTAAAGCCTCTGGGTAACATTGCTCTTTTTGTTTAACGTGTTATTGTGCCTTTTAAGATCATTTCTGAATGCAGGCAGCAGTAAAACACCATATATCTACAGGAGGTATGGCGCTGACATAAACCAGACCCATACAATAGACAATCCAAGTTCATCTTTCTTCATGAATTAAACTTACCTAGAAAATGGCACAACACAGTAGGTCTGTTCTGATAACCAGACTTCTGGGAAACACAGAAGTACAACCCAAAATGTCTGGAAAATGCTTCATGTGGATCTAACTTCACATTAGGTCATCAGTTTGAGTTTACATTTCCATAGGTTGATCATGGGCTTTTGAAACATTCTAAATCACGTCTGTGAAGCCTGAGATCCTTTGATTATTTTTTAAATGAGTAAGAAATCCTTTAAAAACTCTGTACATGACTTAGACTCAAACTAGGGGTGGAGTCGAGGAGGATGGAGTCGAGGAGGACGGGGGGGTGGAGACGGACGGGGGTGGAGAGGAGAGGGAGTGGAGAGGAGGAGCGGTGGAGTCGAGGACGACGGGGGTTGGAGAGGAGGATGGAGTTGAGGACGGGGGGGGGTGGAGACGGACGAGGGTGGAGTCGAGGAGGACGGACGGGTGGAGACGGACGGGGGTGGAGAGGAGGGGTGGAGAGACGGACGGGGGTGGAGTCGAGGAGGACGGACGGGTGGAGAGGAGGATGGAGTTGAGGACGGGGGGGTGGAGAGGAGGGGTGGAGACGGACGGGGGTGGAGAGGAGGGGTGGAGAGACGGACGGGGGTGGAGAGACGGACGGGGGTGGAGTCGAGGAGGACGGACGCGTGGAGAGGAGGTGGAGAGGAGGGGTGGAGAGACGGACGGGGGTGGAGAGGAGGGGGGGGGGGGGGGGGGTGGAGAGGAGCATGGAGGGGCGATTCCTGCTGTTTATTTAGGTCTGCTTAACAATCAGGGCTTATTGGGAGGAATGTTGCTGTATATTTCATGCTGCTGCCAAAATAATTTGTTGCACATTTCAATCTAATCAATGTGTTTATACATTCTGTAAGTCTCAGACACACTGAGTTCCTGGAGATGAGGCTCAGGCAGAGGGATTACTCTGATTAGGCTATTCCTTTCTAAATAAAACGTTCAATAAATACATTTCAATTCCTTTCGAACCTGACAGCCTGCTGGCCGTTCATCTCTCCGTTCGTTTTGGTACGGTGCTGAAGACTAGATTATAATAGGACAGCCTGTTGGCCGTTCATCTGTCCGTTGGTTTTGGTACGGTGCTGAAGACTAGATTATAATAGGACAGCCTGTTGGCCGTTCATCTGTCCGTTGGTTTTGGTACGGTGCTGAAGACACTAGATTATAATAGGACAGCCTGTTGGCCGTTCATCTGTCCGTTGGTTTTGGTACGGTGCTGAAGACTAGATTATAATAGGACAGCCTGTTGGCCGGTCATCTGTCCGTTGGTTTTGGTACGGTGCTGAAGACACTAGATTATAATAGGACAGCCTGTTGGCCGTTCATCTCTCCGTTTGTTTTGGTACGGTGCTGAAGACTGGATTATAATAGGACAGCCTGTTGGCCGGTCATCTGTCCGTTCGTTTTGGTACGGTGCTGAAGACACTAGATTATAATAGGACAGCCTGTTGGCCGTTCATCTGTCCGTTCGTTTTGGTACGGTGCTGAAGACACTAGATTATAATAGGACAGCCTGTTGGCCGTTCATCTGTCCGTTCGTTTTGGTACGGTGCTGAAGACTAGATTATAATAGTCCAAATAAAACTACTGATTTGAACAATGGGAAGACGGTGCTGTTTCAGAGAAAATCATATTTCAACAATAGACAGGAATTTGATCTTGTACCTGCGTGGTCTGATCGCAAATCACTGTCCCTAACCTGCTGAGCTGACGTTCAGGTGCTATAAACTGGAAGAAATCTAACTAAATTAGTCAGTATATAGTAGAGGTCAATGTTTGAAAGCAACTTCGCGTCAAAGAAAGAACCGGCACCACAGAGAAATCATTAAGATCTCGCATTACACGACTGTCTGAAAAACCACATCAGAAACAAAGCTCAGGACGTCATTGATCACGTGATTATGTTAATTTGAAACTATCTGTCTATAATTTCAGTGGAGTGGAGGGGCGGCAGGTAGCCTAGTGGTTAGAGTGGAGGGGCGGCAGGTAGCCTAGTGGTTGGAGTGGAGGGGGGGGGCAGGTAGCCTAGTGGTTAGAGTGAAGGGGCGGCAGGTAGCCTAGTGGTTGGAGTGGAGGGGCGGCAGGTAGCCTAGTGGTTGGAGTGGAGGGGCGGCAGGTAGCCTAGTGGTTAGAGTGGAGGGGCGGCAGGTAGCCTAGTGGTTGGAGTGGAGGGGCGGCAGGTAGCCTAGTGGTTGGAGTGGAGGGGCGGCAGGTAGCCTAGTGGTTGGAGTGGAGGGGGGTTAGGGTAGCCTAGTGGTTAGAGTGGAGGGGGGTTAGGGTAGCCTAGTGGTTAGAGTGGAGGGGGGGGCAGGGTAGCCTAGTGGTTAGAGTGGAGGGGGGGCAGGGTAGCCTAGTGGTTAGAGTGGAGGGGCGACAGGTAGCCTAGTGGTTAGAGTGGAGGGGCGGTAGGTAGCCTAGTGGTTGGAGGGGGGAAGCAGGTAGCCTAGTGGTTAAAGAGTTGGACTAGTTACCGAAAGGTTGCAAGTTCAAACCCCGAGCTGACAAGGTACAAATCTGTCATTCTGCCCCTGAACAGGCAGTTCCCCGGTAGGACGTCATAGTAAATAAGAATTTGTTCTTAACTGACTTGTTAAATTAAAGATCAAATATAAAATGCAAAAAGACAGTGGCTCCATTGAATGATTTAAGACGTTAAACTGAACAGCCGATGCTCAACGAAACTCCTCATTCAAAAGTTAGAAATACAATGTAGCCAGTGTTTCAAAGAAAATACAGAGCCATCTTCCCAACTGCTCTGTTATAAACTCGACCTATTTCTAAAATGTTTCTTTAAAGTCTCATTTCAAACCTTAACCCGATCCTAAATCACACTTCTAACCTTAACCTTAAATTAAGACAAAAAAGCACTTTCATGGATTGTTTTGATATAGCCAGTTGACTCGCTCTCAGTTCTGAGTTCAGACACCTGTGAGAGCAGGATCTTCTATGCCAGACTGAGCCCCGTTTTAAATGGGTTCTCATTATTAACCCCTGGTAGATATGACAGAGGGAAAGGACCATATCATTGTTTTCAGAGTGACTTCACAGAGCTCCATCTATAGTGCCAGACCTGGTTCCTCGCTGTTCTGAGACTGACTCAATGTGCAGTAAGATGTCTAACCACCACTAGAATATCTCTGTTCTGAGACTGACTCAATGTGCAGTAAGATGTCTAACCACCACTAGAATATCTCTGTTCTGAGACTGACTCAACGTGCAGTAAGATGTCTAACCACCACTAGAATATCTCTGTTCTGAGACTGACTCAACATGCAGTAAGATGTCTAACCACCACTAGAATATCTCTGTTCTGAGACTGACTCAATGTGCAGTGAGATGTCTAACCCCCACTAGAATATCTCTGTTCTGAGACTGACTCAACATGCAGTAAGATGTCTAACCACCACTAGAATATCTCTGTTCTGAGACTGACTCAATGTGCAGTAAGATGTCTAACCACCACTAGAATATCTCTGTTCTGAGACTGACTCAATGTGCAGTAAGATGTCTAACCACCACTAGAATATCTCTGTTTTTAAAATGCTGTATTTCACTTCGCATCGACTCAGAGAAAATTGAATGTTGAAGTAAACAAAACTCTTTAAAGTAAAAAACCCTTGTGTTTTCTGAGACACGGTTGGGTAGGGAGGGTATTGTTTCCATTCTTGCTGGTTTAATTCCATCAAAACATTGAAATATTGGACTCATTAGGGACTTCTGTTGATTTGACGTTTACATTCCACCTCAAAACACACAGAACAAAAGAGACATTCATATTTCCATCTCTACAGAGAACGGAGACATTGAGACGCAGGCAGGACTCATTTTCATTGGTCAGTAATTCCTGAGAAAAGTACCCTTCTCAAAAGGAAAACAAAGATAATTCATGTAAATGACAGATCTTGTGTCTTGTTTCTTCTTTCGCTATATAAAATTCATAATGCGGGAAGAGAGGCATTGATCAGCAGTTGTTGCTGTTCATGGCAGACGAGAGAAGTTGGAAAAACTTTGGAGACGTTGTTCTTTTTAGGAATGTGGTGGTAACCAACATCAACACTGTTCTGGAATCAGATAATGGACAGAGAATAGAAAGGGTCTCATTGATCTCACTTCCTGGCGGCTAACGTGATCACAGGAAGTGTGTGTGACAAGATGACAATGTGTGTGACAGATTAAAAATTTAGCAGAATTTGTGTTGGAGGGGGGGGGGGGGCAAGGGGGGTTATTTCTTGCATTATTCGCTCAGAGCGTTTCTAGTATTGCTACCAACATTAAGGGGGAAAAGAAAACTTTAAAAAAAAACTGTCCATCCAGGGAGACGGCTCTGTCCATCCAGGGAGACGGCTCTGTCCATCCAGGGAGACGGCTGTGTCCATCCAGGGAGACGGCTGTGTCCATCCAGGGAGACGGCTGTGTCCATCCAGGGAGACGGCTGTGTCCATCCAGGGAGACGGCTGTGTCCATCCAGGGAGACGGCTGTGTCCATCCAGGGAGACGGCTGTGTCCATCCAGGGAGACGGCTCTGTCCATCCAGGGAGACGGCTCTGTCCATCCAGGGAGACGGCTCTGTCCATCCAGGGAGACGGCTGTGTCCATCCAGGGAGACGGCTGTGTCCATCCAGGGAGACGGCTGTGTCCATCCAGGGAGACGGCTGTGTCCATCCAGGGAGACGGCTCTGTCCATCCAGGGAGACGGCTGTGTCCATCCAGGGAGACGGCTGTGTCCATCCAGGGAGACGGCTGTATCCATCCAGGGAGACGGCTCTGTCCATCCAGGGAGACGGCTCTGTCCATCCAGGGAGACGGCTGTGTCCATCCAGGGAGACGGCTCTGTCCATCCAGGGAGACGGCTCTGTCCATCCAGGGAGACGGCTCTGTCCATCCAGGGAGACGGCTCTGTCCATCCAGGGAGACGGCTGTGTCCATCCAGGGAGACGGCTGTGTCCATCCAGGGAGACGGCTCTGTCCATCCAGGGAGACGGCTCTGTCCATCCAGGGAGACGGCTCTGTCCATCCAGGGAGACGGCTCTGTCCATCCAGGGAGACGGCTCTGTCCATCCAGGGAGACGGCTCTGTCCATCCAGGGAGACGGCTCTGTCCATCCAGGGAGACGGCTCTGTCCATCCAGGGAGACACTTTATAATGCTGTAGGAGCATTCACCACATCAGTTTATAATGATGTAGCATGTAGGAGCCATCACCACATCAGTTTATAATGCTGTAGCATGTAGGAGCCATCACCACATCAGTTTATAATGATGTAGGAGCCATCACCACATCAGTTTATAATGATGTAGGAGCCATCACCACATCAGTTTATAATGCTGTAGGAGCCATCATCACATCAGTTTATAATGCTGTAGGAGCCGTCACCACATCAGATTATAATGCTGTAGGAGCCATCACCACATCAGTTTATAATGCTGTAGGAGCAATCACTACATCAGTTTATAATGCTGTAGGAGCCATCACCACATCAGTATATAATGCTGTAGCATGTAGGAGCCATCACCACATCAGTTTATAATGCTGTAGGAGCCATCACCACATCAGTTTATAATGCTGTAGGAGCCATCACTACATCAGATTATAATGCTGTAGGAGCCATCACCACATCAGATTATAATGCTGTAGGAGCCATCACCACATCAGTTTATAATGCTGTAGGAGCCATCACCACATCAGATTATAATGCTGTAGGAGCCATCACCACATCAGATTATAATGTTGTAGGAGCCATCACCACATCAGTTTATAATGCTGTAGGAGCCATCACCACATCAGTTTATAATGCTGTAGGAGCCATCACTACATCAGATTATAATGCTGTAGGAGCCATCACCAAATCAGATTATAATGCTGTAGGAGCCATCACCACATCAGTTTATAATGCTGTAGGAGCCATCACCACATCAGATTATAATGCTGTAGGAGCCATCACCACATCAGTTTATAATGCTGTAGGAGCCATTACCACATCAGTTTATAACGCTGTAGGAGCCATCACCACATCAGTATATAACGCTGTAGGAGCCATCACCACATCAGTTTATAACGCTGTAGCATGTAGAAGCCATCACCACATTAGTTTATAATGCTGTAGCATGTAGAAGCCATCACCACATCAGTTTATAATGCTGTAGTAGCCATCACCACATCAGTATATAACGCTGTAGGAGCCATCACCACATCAGTTTATAATGCTGTAGCATGTAGGAGCCATCACCACATCAGTATATAATGCTGTAGCATGTAGGAGCCATCACTACATCAGTTCATAATGCTGTAGCATGTAGGAGCCATCACCACATCAGTTTATAATGCTGTAGCATGTAGGAGCCATCACCACCACAGTATATAATGCTGTAGGAGCCATCACCACATCAGTTTATAATGCTGTAGCATGTAGGAGCCATCACCACATCAGTTTATAATGCTGTAGCATGTAGGAGCCATCACCACATCAGTTTATAATGCTGTAGCATGTAGGAGCCATCACCACATCAGTTTATAATGCTGTAGCATGTAGGAGCCATCACCACATCAGTTTATAATGCTGTAGCATGTAGGAGCCATCACCACATCAGTATATAATGCTGTAGCATGTAGGAGCCATCAATACATCAGTTTATAATGCTGTAGCATGTAGGAGCCATCACTACATCAGTTTATAATGATGTAGCATGTAGGAGCCATCACCACATCAGTATATAATGCTGCAGCATGTAGGAGCCATCACCACATCAGTTTATAATGCTGTAGCATGTAGGAGCCATAACCACCTCAGTATATAATGCTGTAGGAGCCATCACCACATCAGTTCACAATGCTGTAGCATGTAGGAGCCATCACCACCTCAGTATATAATGCTGTAGGAGCCATCACCACATCAGTTTATAATGCTGTAGCATGTAGAAGCCATCACCACATCAGTTTATAATGCTTTAGCATGTAGGAGCCATCACCACATCAGTTTATAACGCTGTAGGAGCCATCACTACATCAGTTTATAATGCTGTAGGAGCCATCACCACATCAGTTTATAATGCTGTAGGAGCCATCACCGCATCAGTTTATAATGCTGTAGGAGCCATCATCACATCAGTTTATAACGCTGTAGCATGTAGGAGCCATCACCACATCAGTTTATAATGCTGTAAGAGCCATCACCACATCAGTTTATAATGCTGTAGGAGCCATCACCACATCCGTTTATAATGCTGTAGGAGCCATCACCACATCAGTTTATAATGCTGTAGCATGTAGGAGCCATCACCACATCAGATTATAATGCTGTAGGAGCCATCACCACATCAGATTATAATGCTGTAGCATGTAGGAGCCATCACCACATCAGTTTATAACGCTGTAGGAGCCATCACCACATCAGTTTATAATGCTGTAGCATGAAGGAGCCATCACCACATCAGTTTATAACACTGTAGCATGTAGGAGCCATCACCACATCACGAGACAACAGAGCACGAGGACAGAAAGGAAATGAGGTCACTGCTTCCAGAAAGCCAGGGGAACTTTTCCTTCAAAACACGTCCTCTTCTAAACAATGACAGCAAAACAAACAACCAACAACTCAAAGGTCAGTGAACAACAAAGAAACAAGACAACTCTCTCGTTGACGCAAGAAAACAGCATTATGAAAACTGAAGGAAATGCCTTTTTATTGTACAAAAATATCAGTCGATCGATTCACTCACTGTCCTCTCCCTCTAAATATTAGTGTTCCTAGTGGGTCGTATTCCACCCAAGGTCAGTGTGTAGAACAAGGCGACAGTACATGGCCCAAACTGCTACTGGTCAGTAGAGGGTCTGACAGTCAGGCCTACAGACTGCTACTGGTCAGCAGGGGGTCTGACAGTCAGGTCTACAGTACAGACTGCTACTGGTCAGTATGGGGTCTGACAGTATGGTCTACAGTACAGGCTGTTACTGATCAGCAGGGGGTATGACAGTCAGGTCTGCAGTACAGACTGCTACTGGTCAGCAGGGGGTCTGACAGTCAGGTCTACAGTACAGACTGCTACTGGTCAGTAAGGGGTCTGACAGTCAGGTCTACAGACTGCTAGTGGTCAGCAGGGGGTCTGACAGTCAGGTCTACAGACTGCTAGTGGTCAGCAGGGGGTCTGACAGTCAGGTCTACAGACTGCTAGTGGTCAGCAGGGGGTCTGACAGTCAGGTCTACAGACTGCTAGTGGTCAGCAGGGGGTCTGACAGTCAGGTCTACAGTACAGACTGCTACTGGTCAGTAAGAGGTCTGACAGTCAGGTCTACAGTACAGACTGCTACTGGTCAGTAAGAGGTCTGACAGTCAGGTCTACAGTACAGACTGCTACTGGTCAGTAAGAGGTCTGACAGTCAGGTCTACAGTACAGACTGCTACTGGTCAGTAAGAGGTCTGACAGTCAGGTCTACAGACTGCTACTGGTTAGTAGGAGGTCTGACAGTCAGGTCTACAGAATGCTACTGGTTAGTAGGAGGTCTGACAGTCAGGTCTACAGACTGCTACTGGTCAGCAGGGGGTCTGACAGTCAGGTCTACAGTACAGACTGCTACTGGTCAGTAAGGGGTCTGACAGTCAGGTCTACAGTACAGACTGTTACTGGTCAGCAGGGGGTCTGACAGTCAGGTCTACAGTACAGACTGCTACTGGTCAGTAAGGGGTCTGACAGTCAGGTCTACAGACTGCTACTGGTCAGTAAGGGGTCTGACAGTCAAGTCTACAACCTGCTACTGGTTAGTATGGGGTGAGGCTGAAAGAGCTGAAACCACCACCTTGAAGGGGTGTCCACATACACAAGGTCAAAAGTATCTCCATGTCATATACAGTATAGTGTTGTAATGATATAGTTATGGGGGTCAGTATAGTGTTGTAATGATATAGTTATGGGGGTCAGTATAGTGTTGTAATGATATAGTTATGGGGGTCAGTATAGTGTTGTAATGATATAGTTATATACAGTATAGTGTTGTAATGATATAGTTATGGGGGTCAGTATAGTGTTGTAATGATATAGTTATATACAGTATAGTGTTGTAATGATATAGTTATATACAGTATAGTGTTGTAATGATATAGTTATATACAGTATAGTGTTGTAATGATATGGTTATGTACAGTATAGTGTTGTAATGATATAGTTATGTACAGTATAGTGTTGTAATGATATAGTTATATACAGTATAGTGTTGTAATGATATAGTTATATACAGTATAGTGTTGTAATGATATAGTTATATACAGTATAGTGTTGTAATGATATAGTTATGGGGGTCAGTATAGTGTTGTAATGATATAGTTATATACAGTATAGTGTTGTAATGATATAGTTATATACAGTATAGTGTTGTAATGATATAGTTATATACAGTATAGTGTTGTAATGATATAGTTATGGGGGTCAGTATAGTGTTGTAATGATATAGTTATATACAGTATAGTGTTGTAATGATATAGTTATATACAGTATAGTGTTGTAATGATATAGTTATGGGGGTCAGTATAGTGTTGTAATGATATAGTTATATACAGTATAGTGTTGTAATGATATAGTTATGGGGGTCAGTATAGTGTTGTAATGATATAGTTATATACAGTATAGTGTTGTAATGATATAGTTATATACAGTATAGTGTTGTAATGATATAGTTATATACAGTATAGTGTTGTAATGATATAGTTATATACAGTATAGTGTTGTAATGATATAGTTATATACAGTATAGTGTTGTAATGATATAGTTATGGGGGTCAGTATAGTGTTGTAATGATATAGTTATGGGGGTCAGTATAGTGTTGTAATGATATAGTTATGGGGGTCAGTATAGTGTTGTAATGATATAGTTATGGGGGTCAGTATAGTGTTGTAATGATATAGTTATGGGGGTCAGTATAGTGTTGTAATGATATAGTTATATACAGTATAGTGTTGTAATGATATAGTTATATACAGTATAGTGTTGTAATGATATAGTTATGGTTATATACAGTATAGTGCTGTAATGATATATATAGTCATGGGGGTCAGTATCTCACCATGCTGGATGTCCTTCATGTCCAGATGCAGACTGGACATCAGAATCCCCACCGCCTGAGAACGCTTGTTGTTCAGCAATTTTACCACCTGCAGAGAGAGAGAAACATCAACACATGATAAAATCAGAGAGAGAAGGAGAGAGAGAGAGGGGAGAGAGGGGAGAGAGGGGAGAGAGGGGAGAGAGGGGAGAGAGGGGAGAGAGGGGAGAGAGAGAGGGGAGAGAGAGAGAGGAGAGAGAGAGAGGAGAGAGAGAGAGGAGAGAGAGGAGAGAGGGAGGAGAGGAGAGAGGGAGGAGAGTAGAGTGTGAAGGAGAGAGTGAAGGAGAGAGAAGTAGAGTGAAGGAGAGAGTGAAGGAGAGAGTGAAGGAGAGAGTGAAGGAGAGAGTGAAGGAGAGAGTGAAGGAGAGAGTGAAGGAGAGAGTGAAGGAGAGAGTGAAGGAGAGAGTGAAGGAAAGAGTGAAGGAAAGAGTGAAGGAAAGAGTGAAGGAGAGAGTGAAGGAGAGAGTGAAGGAGAGAGTGAAGGAGAGAGTGAAGGAGAGAGTGAAGGAGAGAGTGGGAGACTGAAGGAGAGAGGAGAGAGAGGAGAGAAAGAGAGAGAGAAGGAGAGAAAGAGGGGGCGAAAGACCAGCGCGATATGCACAAATCATGAAAAAACAAAAAGATCATTACTTGACACATTGGAAAGAATTAACAAAAAAACAGAGCAAACTAGAATACTATTTGGCCCTAAACAGAGAGTATACACAGCGGCAGAATACCTGACCACTGTGACTGACCCAAACGTAAGGAAAGCTTTGACTATGTACAGACTTAGTGAGCATAGCCTTGCTATTGAGAAAGGCTGCCGTAGGCAGACCTGGCTCTCAAGAGAAGACAGGCTATGTCTGCCCACAAAATGAGGTGGAAACTGAGCTGCACTTCCTAACCTCCTGCCCACTGTATGACCGAGGAGAGGGGAGGGGGAGGGCGGTGGGAGAAAGAGGGGGGAGAGGGGACGGGGAGGGCAGTGGGAGAAAGAGGGGGGAAGAGGGGAGGGGGGGGGGGAGAAAGAGGGGGGAAGAGGGGGGGGGAGAAAGAGGGGGGAAGAGGGGGGAAAAGAGGGGGGAAGAGGGGAGGGGGGAGGAGAAAGAGGGGGGAGAGGGGAGGGAGAAAGAGGGGAGGGAGAAAGAGGGGAGGGAGAAAGAGGGGGGGAGAAAGAGGGGGGAGAAAGAGGGGGGGAGAAAGAGGGGGGAGAAAGAGGGGGGAGAAAGAGGGGGGGATAAAGAGGGGGGGATAAAGAGGGGGGGAGAAAGAGGGGGGAGGAAGAGGGGGAGAAGAGGGGGGGAGAAAGAGGGGGGGAGAAAGAGGGGGAGAAAGAGGGGGGGAGAAAGAGGGGGGAGAAAGAGGGGGAGAAAGAGGGGGGAGAAAGAGGGGGGGAGAAAGATGGGGGAGGGTGGTGGGAGAAAGAGGGGGGAGGGTGGTGGGAGAAAGAGGGGGGAGGGTGGTGGGAGAAAGAGGGGGGAGGGTGGTGGGAGAAAGAGGGGGGAGGGTGGTGGGAGAAAGAGGGGGGAGGGCGGTGGGAGAAAGAGGGGGGAGGGCGGTGGGAGAAAGAGGGGGGAGGGCGGTGGGAGAAAGAGGGGGGAGGGCGGTGGGAGAAAGAGGGGGAGGGCGGTGGGAGAAAGAGGGGGGAGGGCGGTGGGAGAAAGAGGGGGGAGGGCGGTGGGAGAAAGAGGGGGGAGGGCGGTGGGAGAAAGAGGGGGGAGGGCGGTGGGAGAAAGAGGGGGGAGAGGGGACGGGGAGGGCGGTGGGAGAAAGAGGGTGGAGGGCGGTGGGAGAAAGAGGGGGGGAGAGGGGTGGGAGAAAGAGGGGGGGAGAGGGGTGGGAGAAAGAGGGGGGAGATGGGTGGGAGAAAGAGGGGGGGAGATGGGTGGGAGAAAGAGGGGGGGAGAGGGGTGGGAGAAAGAGGGGGGAGAGGGGTGGGAGAAAGAGGGGGGAAGAGGGGAGGGGGGAGGAGAAAGAGGGGGGAAGAGGGGAGGGGGGGAGGAGAAAGAGGGGGGAAGGGAGAAAGAGGGGGGGAGAAAGAGGGGGGAGGGTGGTGGGAGAAAGAGGGGGGAGGGCGGTGGGAGAAAGAGGGGGGAGGGCGGTGGGAGAAAGAGGGGGGAGGGCGGTGGGAGAAAGAGGGGGGAGGGCGGTGGGAGAAAGAGGGGGGAGGGCGGTGGGAGAAAGAGGGGGGAGGGCGGTGGGAGAAAGAGGGGGGAGGGCGGTGGGAGAAAGAAGGGGGAGAGGGGACGGGGAGGGCGGTGGGAGAAAGAGGGGGGAAGAGGGGAGGGGGGAGGAGAAAGAGGGGGGAAGGGAGAAAGAGGGGGGGAGAAAGAGGGGGGAGGGCAGTGGGAGAAAGAGGGGGGAGGGCGGTGGGAGAAAGAGGGGGGAGGGCGGTGGGAGAAAGAGGGGGGAGGGCGGTGGGAGAAAGAGTGGGGAGGGCGGTGGGAGAAAGAGGGGGGAGGGCGGTGGGAGAAAGAGGGGGGAGGGCGGTGGGAGAAAGAGGGGGGAGGGCGGTGGGAGAAAGAAGGGGGAGAGGGGACGGGGAGGGCGGTGGGAGAAAGAGGGGGGAGGGGGGACGGGGAGGGCGGTGGGAGAAAGAGGGGGGAGGGCGGTGGGAGAAAGAGGGGGGGAGAAAGAGGGGGAGAGGGGTGGGAGAAAGAGGGGGGGAGAGGGGTGGGAGAAAGAGGGGGGGAGAAAGAGGGGGGGAGAGGGGTGGGAGAAAGAGGGGGGGAGAGGGGTGGGAGAAAGAGGGGGGGAGAGGGGTGGGAGGGGGGTGGGAGAAAGAGGGGGGGAGAGGAGACGGGGAGAGCGGGAGGGGAAGTTATTGCAAATGTATTTTAGAAGCCTGACATCCCAGTTACAAAGTCACATTCTCAACCACTGATGTGATCAGTGGAAGGACATGTGGACCTGACCAACCTCTGATGTGATCAGTGGAAGGACATGTGGACCTGACCAACCTCTGATGTGATCAGTGGAAGGACATGTGGACCTGACCAACCTCTGATGTGATCAGTGGAAGGACATGTGGACCTGACCTTCCCACAACGTTGCTTACTACCGACTCTCATCCAAGGTCACGGTTTCCCTATTGACCTTTACCGGCCAGAACAGTTTCCTGACGGGAACAAAGTGACACCCCCAGCTAACATTCAGGATAGGACGAACTTCCTGTGTACTTCATTGTCAGAGTAGGTGTTGCTCATTCCATCCCTCCTGCTTCAACCTGGCATCATATCTAAACGTCTGCTCTGTGACGTACCATATTCTTTCCATCCCTCCTGCTTCAACCTAGCATCATATCTAAACGTCTGCTCTGTGACGTACCATATTCTTTCCATCCCTCCTGCTTCAACCTGGCATCATATCTAAACGTCTGCTCTGTGACGTACCATATTCTTTCCATCCCTCCTGCTTCAACCTAGCATCATATCTAAACGTCTGCTCTGTGACGTACCATATTCTTTCCATCCCTCCTGCTTCAACCTGGCATCATATCTAAACGTCTGCTCTGTGACGTACCATATTCTTTCCATCCCTCCTGCTTCAACCTGGCATCATATCTAAACGTCTGCTCTGTGACGTACCATATTCCTTCTATCATCAGAAACATGCCATGTCCTCTGTTTCCTCCTCAACAGCGCCCCGGGACAGTGTTGGCAGGCAATTAAGGAATGGAGAAAATAGCAAAGAAAAACAGTCTGTATATGATTAGAAACGACTGGCGTCCATTTCCCCATCAGCAGCTGGAGCACAACGACCCGCTCTCTGATTAAATAATTACCCTGTAGGAGGTGGAGAGACAGACCAGACGTTCTGCTGGGAGAGGGGACCTGACCTCACACAGGCCAGGTCTACTCGGAGAGGGAGAGGGGAACCCACGGTGACCTCACACAGGACAAGTCTACTCGGAGAGGGAGAGGGGAACCCACGGTGACCTCACACAGGCCAGGTCTACTAGGAGAGAGAGAGGGGAACCCACGGTGACCTCACACAGGACAGGTCTACTAGGAGAGAGGGGAACCCACATTGACCTCACAGGCCAGGTCTACTAGGAGAGCGAGAGGGGAACCCACGGTGACCTCACACAGGACAGGTCTACTAGGAGAGAGGGAGAGAGAGAGAGAGAGAGAGAGAGAGAGAGAGAGAGGGAGAGGGGAACCCACGGTGACCTCACACAGGCCAGGACTACTCGGAGAGGGAGAGGGGAACCCACGGTGACCTCACACAGGCCAGGTCTAATAGGAGAGAGAGAGGGGAACCCACAGTGACCTCACACAGGCCAGGTCTACTAGGAGAGAGAGAGGGGATCCCACGGTGACCTCACACAGGCCAGGTCTACTAGGAGAGAGGGGAACCCACATTGACCTCACAGGCCAGGTCTACTAGGAGAGCGAGAGGGGAACCCACGGTGACCTCACACAGGACAGGTCTACTAGGAGAGAGAGAGAGAGAGAGAGAGAGAGAGAGGGAGAGGGGAACCCACGGTGACCTCACACAGGCCAGGACTACTAGGAGAGAGAGAGGGGAACCCACGGTGACCTCACACAGGCCAGGTCTACTAGGAGAGAGGGGAACCCACGGTGACCTCACACAGGCCAGGTCTATTAGGAGAGAGAGAGAGAGGGGGGAACCCACGGTGACCTCACTACAAGACTGCAGCAGTGTGTCTTAAAGCCAATTTATGCTTGATCCGAAAATGTGCAGAGCCCAGAGACTGGAACAGTGTGTGTTTACTGTGCAGAGCCCAGAGACTGGAACAGTGTGTGTTTACTGTGTAGAGCCCAGAGACTGGAACAGTGTGTGTTTACTGTGCAGAGCCCAGAGACTGGAACAGTGTGTGTTTACTGTGTAGAGCCCAGAGACTGGAACAGTGTGTGTTTACTGTGTAGAGCCCAGAGACTGGAACAGTGTGTGTTTACTGTGTAGAGCCCAGAGACTGGAACAGTGTGTGTTTACTGTGTAGAGCCCAGAGACTGGAACAGTGTGTGTTTACTGTGTAGAGCCCAGAGACTGGAACAGTGTGTGTTTACTGTGCAGAGCCCAGAGACTGGAACAGTGTGTGTTTACTGTGCAGAGCCCAGAGACTGGTACAGTGTGTTCAATGTGTAGAGCCCAGAGACTGGAACAGTGTGCGTTTACTGTGCAGAGCCCAGAGACTGGTACAGTGTGTGTTCACTGTGTAGAGCCCAGAGACTGGAACAACACTGTGTTTACTGTGTAGAGCCCAGAGACTGGAACAGTGTGTGTTTACTGTGTAGAGCCCAGAGACTGGAACAGTGTGTGTTTACTGTGCAGAGCCCAGAGACTGGAACAGTGTGTGTTTACTGTGCAGAGCCCAGAGACTGGTACAGTGTGTGTTCAATGTGTAGAGCCCAGAGACTGGAACAGTGTGCGTTTACTGTGCAGAGCCCAGAGACTGGTACAGTGTGTGTTCACTGTGTAGAGCCCAGAGACTGGAACAACACTGTGTTTACTGTGTAGAGCCCAGAGACTGGAACAGTGTGTGTTTACTGTGTAGAGCCCAGAGACTGGAACAGTGTGTGTTTACTGTGTAGAGCCCAGAGACTGGAACAGTGTGTGTTTACTGTGTAGAGCCCAGAGACTGGAACAACACTGTGTTCACTGTGTAGAGCCCAGAGACTGGAACAACACTGTGTTTACTGTGTAGAGCCCAGGGACTGGAACAGTGCGTGTTTACTGTGTACAGCCCAGAGACTGGAACAGTGCGTGTTTACTGTGTAGAGCCCAGAGACTGGAACAGTGTGCGTTTACTGTGCAGAGCCCAGAGACTGGAACAGTGTGTGTTTACTGTGCAGAGCCCAGAGACTGGTACAGTGTGTGTTCACTGTGTAGAGCCCAGAGACTGGAACAGTGTGTGTTTACTGTGTAGAGCCCAGACTGGAACAGTGTGTGTTTACTGTGTAGAGCCCAGAGACTGGAACAGTGTGTGTTTACTGTGTAGAGCCCAGAGACTGGAACAGTGTGCGTTTACTGTGTAGAGCCCAGGGACTGGAACAGTGTGTGTTTACTGTGTAGAGCCCAGAGACTGGAACAACACTGTGTTTAATGTGCAGAGCCCAGAGACTGGAACAGTGTGTGTTTACTGTGTAGAGCCCAGACTGGAACAGTGTGTGTTTACTGTGTAGAGCCCAGAGACTGGAACAGTGTGTGTTTACTGTGCAGAGCCCAGAGACTGGAACAGTGTGTGTTTACTGTGTAGAGCCCAGAGACTGGAACAGTGTGCGTTTACTGTGTAGAGCCCAGAGACTGGAACAGTGTGCGTTTACTGTGTAGAGCCCAGAGACTGGAACAGTGTGTGTTTACTGTGTAGAGCCCAGAGACTGGAACAACACTGTGTTTACTGTGCAGAGCCCAGAGACTGGAACAGTGTGTGTTTACTGTGTAGAGCCCAGACTGGAACAGTGTGTGTTTACTGTGTAGAGCCCAGAGACTGGAACAGTGTGTGTTTACTGTGTAGAGCCCAGAGACTGGAACAGTGCGTGTTTACTGTGTTTGCCCCGAAGACCAATAACGTTTAAAACATTGTTTTTAGTTTGTGTTGTCTGATTTCGATCAGAAACTCAAGACAATGGACAGTGTTCCACTGTGATTCAGCACCACGTCGGTCTGCCTGGCACCCTGCGTCAGCGGCTGGAAACATTCTCCATCTAACAGTAGTCTATTACGTACAGACATAAACGTTCCCCTTCAGAGAGTCAACAGATGACCCGTGAATACGTCACCTTCTCTCGCTCTACCCCCCCCCCCCCCCCCTCGGGTTGGTCGGTGTGTCGGCGTTTCACCAGGACCCAAACAACCAAGATCCAAATAAACAGACTCCGTAACAACGGCAGTTCTGCTCTACAAGGTTATGGAGGAAATGGGAAAGAACCTCACCTGGATGGGAGGACGTGGGAGGAAAAGGGAAAGAACCTCACCTGGATGGGAGGACGTGGGAGGAAATGGGAAAGAACCTCACCTGGATGGGAGGACGTGGGAGGAAATGGGAAAGAACCTCACCTGGATGGGAGGACGTGGGAGGAAATGGGAAAGAACCTCACCTGGATGGGAGGACGTGGGAGGAAATGGGAAAGAACCTCACCTGGATGGGAGGACGTGGGAGGAAATGGGAAAGAACCTCACCTGGATGGGAGGACGTGGGAGGAAATGGGAAAGAACCTCACCTGGATGGGAGGACGTGGGAGGAAATGGGAAAGAACCTCACCTGGATGGGAGGACGTGGGAGGAAATGGGAAAGAACCTCACCTGGATGGGAGGACGTGGGAGGAAATGGGAAAGAACCTCACCTGGATGGGAGGACGTGGGAGGAAATGGGAAAGAACCTCACCTGGATGGGAGGACGTGGGAGGAAATGGGAAAGAACCTCACCTGGATGGGAGGACGTGGGAGGAAATGGGAAAGAACCTCACCTGGATGGGAGGACGTGGGAGGAAATGGGAAAGAACCTCACCTGGATGGGAGGACGTGGGAGGAAATGGGAAAGAACCTCACCTGGATGGGAGGACGTGGGAGGAAATGGGAAAGAACCTCACCTGGATGGGAGGACGTGGGAGGAAATGGGAAAGAACCTCACCTGGATGGGAGGACGTGGGAGGAAATGGGAAAGAACCTCACCTGGATGGGAGGACGTGGGAGGAAATGGGAAAGAACCTCACCTGGATGGGAGGACGTGGGAGGAAATGGGAAAGAACCTCACCTGGATGGGAGGACGTGGGAGGAAATGGGAAAGAACCTCACCTGGATGGGAGGAAGTGGGAGGAAATGGGAAAGAACCTCACCTGGATGGGAGGACGTGGGAGGAAATGGGAAAGAACCTCACCTGGATGGGAGGACGTGGGAGGAAATGGGAAAGAACCTCACCTGGATGGGAGGACGTGGGTAATGTTAGAGCTCTGGGACCGGATCGATCAAACGTCTGAGTAAGAGAGCTGATCTAGGATCAGTGCCTTTTAGATCGCAGTGTGTACTTGGTCAGGGGAGAACCTGATCCTAGAACAGCCCTTACTCTGATGCTTAAAAGAAGAAAAAGACAATGGTACCTTGTCTTACGTCTGTGACCATTTTAGTCTGTCAAATGTGAATTGGGGGACACACAGTAAACAGAAGTGACTGTCTCTTTAAATTCCACACAGCCAGTTAGGAGCTAGAGAGGTGCTGACATCATCAGTCATGACATCAGACTGGGGTTAGACCAATGGAAAGAGGAAACAAAGGGGCTTCATCTCAGATCATTGATGAGGTAAAACCATATTGTTACCACAGTGTATGAAACTATACATACTTTGATAAGGGGGGGGGGGGCTTTATCTCAGATACATACTTTGATAAGGGGGGGGGGTGATTTGGTGAATGAAACCCCTGAAACTTTTACCATGATATGTCCCTAAAACAAATTACAGCATATTTAGTCAATTCATTTAAAGTAAATATTATCAGGCTTTTTCAATAAAACCAAATCGTAGTGGCATTACAAATAAAACAGTCTGTGTGTCTGCTGTGTTTTCTTTGAGCATCTGGCCTATGACATCAGCGCAGGCATTTCACACATATTACATTAACATGTAGCCCTCATTTAATCCTCAGCCTTTTCTCTCCTCTTAACGTAAAATCAGGCTCCTTAAAACACATCTTCAAATCTGACTAAAACTGCAAAACAATTTGATAAATCCCAACGGAAACACTTCCTGTAGCTGGCACGGCGACCGGAATTAAAAACTAAAGAAAACTTGTTAATTAAAATGAGATGGTTTCCTCGGTAACCTCCGGCAGCTAGCAGGGGACAAAGGACAGCATTTACTCCAATCAGCATCTAAGGAAACGTTTTAAACACGGAGGTCAAATCGCTGAAACAACATTAAAATTCCCAAAACACTTTATTTGGTAACTCAAATAGCCTCCAGATTTAGGTCTAACCACAAGACAACTTTAGGAGAAAAGTGACAGGGATTCATCTTTAAAATAAGACAGAAGAAAAGATTGGCTCAGGAAACTAGTATTTTAAACGGCAATATTTAATAACGGGGACCGGACCCTCAGCCCATACAGGCCGGGACCGAACCCTCAGCCCATACAGGCCGGGACCGAACCCTCAGCCTATACAGGCCGGGACCGAACCCTCAGCCTATACAGGCCGGGACCGAACCCTCAGCCTATACAGGCCGGGACCGAACCCTCAGCCTATACAGGCCGGGACCGAACCCTCAGCCTATACAGGCCGGGACCGAACCCTCAGCCTATACAGGCCGGGACCGAACCCTCAGCCTATACAGGCCGGGACCGAACCCTCAGCCTATACAGGCCGGGACCGAACCCTCAGCCTATACAGGCCGGGACCGAACCCTCAGCCTATACAGGCCGGGACCGAACCCTCAGCCTATACAGGCCGGGACCGAACCCTCAGCCTATACAGGCCGGGACCGGACCCTCAGCCTATACAGGCCGGGACCGGACCCTCAGCCTATACAGGCCGGGACCGAACCCTCAGACTATACAGGCCGGGACCGAACCCTCAGACTATACAGGCCGGGACAGAACCCTCAGACTATACAGGCCGGGACCGAACCCTCAGACTATACAGGCCGGGACCGAACCCTCAGACTATACAGGCCGGGACCGAACCCTCAGACTATACAGGCCGGGACCGAACCCTCAGAATATACAGGCCGGGACTGAACCCTCAGACTATACAGGCCGGGACTGAATCTCAGAGCCACACTATACAGGGCAGGACCGACCCTCAGAGCCACACTATACAGGCCTGGACTGCTCAGATCAGCTACAGACTGGTGTGTGAGGTGTGTGTGGTGTGGTGTGTGTGTGGTGTGTGTCCATGTGGGCTTCCCTGTAGCGTTGTTCTTTATTGATGACAGATCCTCGTTCTCCTACTCCAGTCAAAACACAGTGTGATTGAACGGCCTGTCAAAACAACAAGCTCTGCGGAGCTCAGATGAAATCACATCATCTGAACATGGTTTAGATGGTTAGACTTGGCTACACGGTCTGCCTCCACAATGGCACCATGTTCCTTACATTGGGCCCTGATCAAAAGGACTGATCAGACCGAGCCGCAGAGCCAGGACTGATCCTCAGACCGAGCCGCAGAGCCAGGACTGATCCTCAGACCGAGCCGCAGAGCCAGGACTGATCCTCAGACCGAGCCGCAGAACCAGGACTGATCCTCAGACCGAGCCGCAGAGCCAGGACTGATCGTGATTTCCTCTTCAGGAGGACAGTCAGAAATTCTGCACAAATGTTTAGTAGTGGAGAACTGAGCCTAAAGCGACAGGGACCTTTAATCACATCCATTCCCAGGTCAGTAGAAACCCCCCCAGACAGTTCCCAGTTCAGTAGAAACCACCCCAGACAGTTCCCAGTTCAGTAGAAACCCCCCCAGACAGTTCCCAGGTCAGTAGAAACCACCCCAGACAGTTCCCAGGTCAGTAGAAACCCCCCCAGACAGTTCCCAGTTCAGTAGAAACCACCCCAGACAGTTCCCAGGTCAGTAGAAACCCCCCCCAGACAGTTCCCAGTTCAGTAGAAACCACCCCAGACAGTTCCCAGGTCAGTAGAAACCACCCCAGACAGTTCCCAGGTCAGTAGAAACCACCCAGACAGTTCCCAGTTCAGTAGAAACCACCCCAGACAGTTCCCAGGTCAGTAGAAACCACCCCAGACAGTTCCCAGGTCAGTAGAAACCACCCCAGACAGTTCCCAGGTCAGTATAAACCACCCCAGACAGTTCCCAGGTCAGTAGAAACCACCCCAGACAGTTCCCAGGTCAGTAGAAACCACCCCAGACAGTTCCCAGGTCAGTAGAAACCACCCCAGACAGTTCCCAGGTCAGTAGAAACCACCCCAGACAGTTCCCAGGTCAGTAGAAACCACCCCAGACAGTTCCCAGGTCAGTAGAAACCACCCCAGACAGTTCCCAGGTCAGTAGAAACCACCCCAGAAGGTTCCCAGGTCAGTAGAAACCACCCCAGAAGGTTCCCAGGTCAGTAGAAACCACCCCAGACGGTTCCCAGGTCAGTAGAAAACCACCCCAGACAGTTCCCAGGTCAGTAGAAAACCCAGAACCCAGACAGTTCCCAGGTCAGTAGAAAACCCAGAACCCAGACAGTTCCCAGGTCAGTAGAAAACCCAGAACCCAGACAGTTCCCAGGTCAGTAGAAAACCCAGAACCCAGACAGTTCCCAGGTCAGTAGAAAACCCAGAACCCAGACAGTTCCCAGTTCAGTAGAAACCACCCCAGACAGTTCCCAGGTCAGTAGAAACCCCAGAACCCAGACAGTTCAACTGAAGGAGAACAACAGAACAGCTAGAAGGAAGGATGAAATGGAGAACTACATAAGGGTGATTGGACAATTAGACAGGGGGCACTGGGACAGGACAGGAGGACAGGGAACACTGGGACAGGACAGGAGGACAGGGGACACTGGGACAGGACAGGAGGACAGGGGACACTGGGACAGGACAGGAGGACAGGGGACACGGACAGGACAGGAGGACAGGGGACACGGACAGGACAGGGGACACGGACAGGAGGACAGGGGACACGGACAGGAGGACAGGGGACACTGGGACAGGACAGGAGTACAGGGGACACTGGGACAGGACAGGAGGACAGGGGACACTGGGACAGGACAGGAGGACAGGGGACACGGACAGGACAGGAGGACAGGACAGGGGGACAGGGGACACGGGGACCTGACAGGGGTAAAATAGGACAGGGGTAAATAGGACAGGGGAGGGTATCTGATCTCACCTGTTTGGCTTTAGACTTGGTGATGGTATCTGACAGGGGTAAATAGGACAGGGGAGGGTATCTGATCTCACCTGTTTGGCTTTAGACTTGGTGATGGTATCTGACAGGGGTAAATAGGACAGGGGAGGGTATCTGATCTCACCTGTTTGGCTTTAGACTTGGTGATGGTATCTGACAGGGGTAAATAGGACAGGGGAGGGTATCTGATCTCACCTGTTTGGCTTTAGACTTGGTGATGGTATCTGACAGGGGTAAATAGGACAGGGGAGGGTATCTGATCTCACCTGTTTGGCTTTAGACTTGGTGATGGTATCTGACAGGGGTAAATAGGACAGGGGAGGGTATCTGATCTCACCTGTTTGGCTTTAGACTTGGTGATGGTATCTGACAGGGGTTTCTTCTTCTCCTTCACAGCAGTCTTGGAGAACAGCTCTACGAACTCCTCAAAGTTCACATCAGGCTCCTGTATCTTGTCCCAGACCAGCGACGTGCTCACCTCTCTAGGATGAGGGAAGAGTTAGTGAGGTTGTGACTGTTGGATCTTTACTAAAAGATCCCAGAAATGTTCCAGATGCACAAAAACCTTATTTCACTCAAATGATTTGCACATATTAGTTGACATCCCTGTTAAGTCAGAATTTCTCCTTTATCAAGGTAATCCATCCACCTGACAGGTGTGGCATATCAAGAAGCTGATTAAAACAGCATGATCATTACACAGGTGCACCTCGTGCTGGGGACAATGCAAAGTCCACTCTAAAATATGTGCAGTTTTGTCACAACACAACAAATGTCTCGCTTTGAAGATTTGTGCAATTGGTATGCTGACTGCAGGAACGTCCACCAGAGTCGTTGCCAGAGAATTTGTTCTCAACCAACTTGGGAGGCCTATGCCCCCGGCTGCGCACCCAGCCAATCAGGTGAAATCCATATATTACGGCCTAATGTTTTTATTTAAATTGACCGATTTCCTTATATGAAACTGTAACTCAGTAAAATCTTTGAAATATTTACGCTTACATTGTTGTTCAGTAAACATATGAGCCCCAGTACTACACCTTGAGTGAGAAATATCGATGTCAATACTAAGTATCCATTCTACCATCAACCAATGTCAGTACTAAGTATTCTCTCTACCATCAATTGATGTCAGTACTAAGTATCCATTCTACCATCAACCGATGTCAGTACTAAGTATTCTATCCACCATCAATTGATGTCAGTACTAAGTATCCATTCTACCATCAACCGATGTCAGTACTAAGTATCCATTCTACCATCAACCGATGTCAGTACTAACTATTCTATCCACCATCAATTGATGTCAGTACTAAGTATCCATTCTACCATCAATCGATACCTGCAAAGCTCTTCTCCTGCCAATCAGAGAGGAAACAGGCCTCCAAAGCTCTTCTCCAGCCAATCAGAGAGGATGCAGACCTCCAAAGCTCTTCTCCAGCCAATCAGAGAGGATGCAGTCTGCTGTATGCTGCCTGCGCAACACCCGTTTTTCATTCAAACATCGGCTTCACTTCCAACACATCTTTCTTTAATTTCACTGTGTTAATGGTGTTTCTCAATATGCATTCTACCGTGCTCCACACACACTGATGCTCCGAGTTCTCTTGAGTACGTTCATATGAGGACGAGAGTGTGGAGAACACATAAAACCTTAAATTAGACCTTCAATCTCACGCTGAGCAGCACTCCCTCTACTGTATTACCTCACGCAGAGCAGCACTCCCCCTACTGTCTTACCTCACGCCGAGCAGCACTCCCCCTACTGTATTACCTCACGCTGAGCAGCACTCCCCCTACTGTATTACCTCACGCAGAGCAGCACTCCCCCTACTGTATTACCTCACGCCGAGCAGCACTCCCCCTACTGTATTACCTCACGCAGAGCAGCACTCCCCCTACTGTATTACCTCACGCAGAGCAGCACTCCCCCTACTGTATTACCTCACACTCCCCCTACTGTATTACCTCACGCAGAGCAGCACTCCCCCTACTGTATTACCTCACGCCGAGCAGCGCTCACCCTACTGTATTACCTCACGCAGAGCAGCGCTCACCCTACTGTATTACCTCACGCTGAGCAGCACTCCCCCTACTGTATTACCTCACACTGAGCAGCACTCCCCCTACTGTATTACCTCACGCTGAGCAGCACTCCCTCTACTGTATTACCTCAGCACTCCCCCTACTGTATTACCTCAGCACTCCCCCTACTGTATTACCTCAGCACTCCCCCTACTGTACTACCTCACGCTGAGCAGCACTCCCTCTACTGTATTGCCTCACGCTGAGCAACACTCCTCCTACTGTATTACCTCACGCCGAGCAGCACTCCCCCTACTGTATTACCTCACGCCGAGCAGCACTCCCCCTAAATGTTATGCAAGGTAGATGTAAATTATTTGTGGGTATCTGGCTGGCTAACAGTAGCAGCCAGCCCCATCAACAGTAGCAGCCAGCCCCATCAACAGTAGCAGCTAGCCCCATCAACAGTAGCAGCTATCCCCATCAACAGTAGCAGCTATCCCCATCAACAGTAGCAGCTATCCCCATCAACAGTAGCAGCTATCCCCATCAACAGTAGCAGCTATCCCCATCAACAGTAGCAGCTATCCCCATCAACAGTAGCAGCTATCCCCATCAACAGTAGCAGCTAGCCAGTTAGCCCCATCAACAGTAGCAGCTATCCCCATCAACAGTAGCAGCTAGCCAGTTAGCCCCATCAACAGTAGCAGCTAGTCAGTTATCCCCATCAACAGTAGCAGCTAGCCAGTTATCCCCATCAACAGTAGCAGCTAGTCAGTTAGCCCTATCAACAGTAGCAGCTAGCCAGTTAGCCCTATTAACAGTAGTAGCTAGCCAGTTAGCCCTTTTGACTTACTATGGGCTCGCTATCTATGCACATGTATGCATTGTAGGCAGGTAAATGTGCCAAAATTAACATAGTATGGATGTAACATATCAAGATTAAAATATTGCCTGAGCAGCACTCCCTCCCAGTTATCCCCATCAACAGTAGAAGCTAGCCAGTTAGCCCCATCAACAGTAGCAGCTAGCCAGTTAGCCCCATCAACAGTAGCAGCTAGCCAGTTATCCCCATCAACAGTAGCAGCTAGCCAGTTAGCCCTATCAACAGTAGCAGCTAGCCAGTTAGCCCTATTAACAGTAGTAGCTAACCAGTTATCCCCATCAACAGTAGCAGCTAGCCAGTTATCCCCATCAACAGTAGCAGCTAGCCAGTTATCCCCATCAACAGTAGCAGCTAGTCAGTTAGCCCTATCAACAGTAGCAGCTAGTCAGTTAGCCCTATCAACAGTAGCAGCTAGCCAGTTAGCCCTATCAACAGTAGCAGCTAGCCAGTTATCCCCATCAACAGTAGCAGCTAGCCAGTTATCCCCATCAACAGTAGCAGCTAGTCAGTTAGCCCTATCAACAGTAGCAGCTAGCCAGTTAGCCCTATTAACAGTAGTAGCTAGCCAGTTAGCCCTATCAACAGTAGCAGCTAACCAGTTAGCCCTAATAACAGTAGTAGCTAGCCAGTTATCCCCATCAACAGTAGCAGCTAGCCAGTTAGCCCTAATAACAGTAGTAGCTAGTCAGTTAGCCCTATCAACAGTAGCAGCTAGCCAGTTAGCCCTATTAACAGTAGTAGCTAGCCAGTTAGCCCTTTTGACTTACTATGGGCTTGCTATCTATGCACATTTATGCATTGTAGGCAGGTAAATGTGCCAAAATTAACATAGTATGGATGTAACATATCAAGATTAAAATATTGCCTGAGCAGCACTCCCTCTACTGTATTGCCTCACGCTGAGCAGCACTCCCCCTACTGTATTACCTCACGCTGAGCAGCACTCCCTCTACTGTATTGCCTCACGCTGAGCAGCACTCCCCCTACTGTATTACCTCACGCTGAGCAGCACTCCCTCTACTGTATTGCCTCACGCTGAGCAGCACTCCCCCTACTGTATTACCTCACGCCGAGCAGCACTCCCCCTAAATGTAAAGGTAAATTATTTGTGGGTATCTGGCCAGTTAGCCCCATCAACAGTAGCAGCTAGCCAGTTATCCCCATCAACATGAACAGGCAACATTTCATTTCGAAGTTGGCGATTACTTTCTCGCGCTTTAGCTCAAATAATGTCCGCCATCTGATTTCAAGAAACGTTGCATAGTGTACTCGTCATTTTTCTGTGCATACTTTGTTGAAACTTGATGCTTTATTTTATTTATTTTATTTTACCTTTATTTAACTAGGCAAGTCAGTTAAGAACAAATTCTTATTTTCAATGACGGCCTAGTGGGTTAAAAATCTGTCATTCAGTCAGCTCGGGGATTTTAACTTGCAACCTTCCGGTTACTAGTCCAACGCTCTAACCACTAGGCTACCCTGCCGCCCCAGTAGCATGCTGGGGCGGCAGGGGATGCTTTAAAAATATGTACAAAATGGCGTATGCATCTGAGAAGTGTCCTCCGTTTCACATACTTTGATTCGGACTCGTACTCCGACCCTCCTGCATTTTGAGAAACAGCCTTGTCCACACTATCATAAACGCTGAACAGGATCCTCTTTAGTCGGGGACATGGTCTGGAACAATACAGCAAGGCCCACAAAGCTTCTCAGAATAAGACTGCAGATCTAGGATCAGTTTTCCATCTTTAATCATAATGAAGTGGAACTAAGACTCTTTATGACCTGATCCTAGATCACCACTCCTACTGAGACTCTTTATGACCTGATCCTAGATCACCACTCCTACTGAGACTCTTTATGACCTGATCCTAGATCACCACTCCTACTGAGACTCTTTATGACCTGATCCTAGATCACCACTCCTACTGAGACTCTTTATGACCTGATCCTAGATCACCACTCCTACTGAGACTATGACCTGATCCTAGATCACCACTCCTACTGAGACTATGACCTGATCCTAGATCACCACTCCTACTGAGACTATGACCTGATCCTAGATCACCACTCCTACTGAGACTCTTTATGACCTGATCCTAGATCACCACTCCTACTGAGACTCTTTATGACCTGATCCTAGATCACCACTCCTACTGAGACTATGACCTGATCCTAGATCACCACTCCTACTGAGACTCTTTATGACCTGATCCTAGATCACCACTCCTACTGAGACTATGACCTGATCCTAGATCACCACTCCTACTGAGACTATTTATGATCTGATCCTAGATCACCACTCCTACTGAGACTCTTTATGACCTGATCTTAGATCACCACTCCTACTGAGACTTTGACCTGATCCTAGATCACCACTCCTACTGAGACTCTTTATGACCTGATCCTAGATCACCACTCCTACTCTAAAGTCTTAGTGAATACAGGTCCAGATGTTTATGTAACTAGCATAGTTATATGATAACTTTTTAGTATAAAGCTTTAGAAACAACTGCTGAAATAAAACAAACGTCTTGTTAAATACATTTGATTGATTGATTACTTTTTGTGTTGAGCTGAGTTGAGCTGTATCCTGGTCCAGTAGAGAGGTTTCATGGGTCTGGGGGGCTCCACCACTCCTTTCCGGGGAGGTTTCTCCTGGGCCATGCCTAGAGCATACAGTCCCATGGGCAACGGAGGGACCAGGGAGCCCAGGGCACATGGTGGAGGAGGGCCACAGCCAGGAGGAGGAGGAGGAGGAGGTCCACCCATCCCAGGTAATGGTGGAGGGGGTGGGGGAGGGCCCATCCCCATCATCCCAGGTAAGGGAGGGGGTGGAGGTGCCATCCCCATGCCAGGGAGAGGAGGGGGTGGTGGGGGCATTGCACCCCCTGGTAGAGGAGGTGGAGGAGGTGGTGGGGGCATTGCACTCCCTGGTAGAGGAGGTGGAGGAGGTGGTGGGGGCATTGCACTCCCTGGTAGAGGAGGTGGAGGAGGTGGTGGAGGCATTGCACCCCCTGGTAGAGGAGGTGGAGGAGGTGGTGGAGGCATTGCACCCCCTGGTAGAGGAGGTGGAGGAGGTGGTGGGGGCATTGCACCCCCTGGTAGAGGTGGTGGTGGAGGAGGAGCCATGGAGTGACCAGGTAAAGGAGGTGGTGGGGGGGGTTTATTGCCACTCTGCTGCTGTTGGCACGTACAGACAAATGCTGGTGCGACCTTGGGGGAGAAGGGTATGGGTAGGGACAGGGCCAGTTCTGGGGGGAGTTTCAGGGAACAGGAGGAAGACAAAGAGGACTCTCCTCCAGCCTCGTTCACAAACAAGGGTGGCATCTGGTCCGGTAAAGGCACTTTAAACTTATAGCTTTCCTCCATAGGCGACGTCTGGACAGACTTGGCCTCCAGACAACTCAGGAGACAGTCAGTCTGCTGGTCTACATGACAGACCTCCTTCACTATCCTCTCTTCAGTCTGTAGGTCTACATGACAGACCTTCACCATCCTCTCTTCAGTCTGTAGGTCTACATGACAGACCTCCTTCACTATCCTCTCCTCAGTCTGTAGGTCTACATGACAGACCTCCCGGTACAGATCCCCCTCCACACCAGCCTCCGGCTCCATACTAATAATATCTCTGTCCAGCAGGGGGTGCTGTTCCTCCAGCTCAGCTATCTTAGTCCGCAGGTCCTCAATGGTCTGTTCTAACTGCTGGATCACATTGACGTGCTCCTCTTTCAGCTTCACTGTTTTCAGCACTGACTCCTCCTGGAGAGCGAGAGAGGGGGGGCCAGAGAGCGAGAGAGGGGGGGCCAGAGAGCGAGAGAGGGGGGGCCAGAGAGCGAGGGGCCAGAGAGCGAGAGAGGGGGGGGCCAGAGAGCGAGAGAGGGGGGGGCCAGAGAGCGAGAGGAAAACAGTGTTCATATAAACCTTTAAAGCAATATGTTAACTGTTTTATAACCAGAAGGAGAACAATGTTATATTCAACGTATTATTGTTAGAGGCAGGGCTTCTTGTAGAGGAGCTAAATGACTTCATATGGGACAAGATGGCGGTTTTCAGAAGGACAATACTTCAACAACAAGGAGCATCTCTAGGAGACACAGATAAGAGATAAACAAGGGAGAGGTCAGAGTCTGCCAGGTACTGGTCCACACACACCAAGACCCTCACTTAGAACTGCTATTAAGAGTATTCCACTAAACTAGTACAACTCTTAGTGGATGCTGCCCCCTTGTGGTTAATCAGGTGAAAGAGGCCAGGGCTATTCATGATGCTATTCTCTCCAAAGGGAAAGACCGTACAGTCCTATAGAGAACCTCTCAGGTAGGGTTGGATGATTCCCTACTGACTAGGGAGACTAGGGATAGGGAGACTAGGGAGAATAGGGTGACTGACCTGAAGTTGGCCGACTTCTTCCCTCTGATGTCTCTTCAGCCCCAAGATGGCTGCCTGGTGTTCTGTAGGAAGAGAGAGACGGGATACTTCTATATTATCACAACCAGAATACAACCACAACCATGTACGGTCAACTAGACCAGACCACTTTCTACTGGTATTAATCACTACCAGAATACAACCATGCAGTCAACTAGACCAGACCACTTTCTACTGGTATTAATCACTACCAGAATACAACCATGCAGTCAACTAGACCAGACAACATGCTACTGGATGATATGTGATACAATGATTACTTCAATTCACAATCCGTACCATCATGCATTGTGTTTCTTAGAATGAAATGAAAATGTACATTTAATGTGAACATCAAAAGTTGTTTAAAGCCTAATGTCACATCAAACCAATAGTTAGGGGAAAAGCAACATTACATCTAGCAGCCTGTTTTCTTTTAGGTGTTAGACTCAGCAGCAAGGACACACAGGATGTGTGTCGGGGGGGGGGTGTTTGTCGGGGGGGGGGATGTTTGCCGAGGGGAAAGAGTACGGGATGTTTGTCGGGGGGGGGGGGGGATGTTTGTCGGGGGAAAGAGTACAGGATGTTTGTCGGGGGGGGGGGATGTTTGTCGGGGGGGTGTTTGTCGGGGGGGCGTAGTTTGCCGAGGGGAAAGAGTACAGGATGTTTGTCGGGGGGAAAGAGTACGGGATGTTTGTCGGGGGGAAAGAGTACGGGATGTTTGTCGGGTGGGGGGGATGTTTGTCGGGGGGAAAGAGTACGGGATGTTTGTCGGGGGGAAAGAGTACGGGATGTTTGTCGGGGGGGGGATGTTTGTCGGGGGGAAAGAGTACGGGATGTTTGTCGGGGGGAAAGAGTACGGGATGTTTGTCGGGGGGGGTGTTTGTCAGGGGGGGGGATGTTTGCCGAGGGGAAAGAGTACGGGATGTTGGTCGGGGGGAAAGAGTACGGGATGTTTGTCGGGGGGAAAGAGTACGGGATGTTTGTCGGGGGGGGGATGTTTGTCGGGGGGAAAGAGTACGGGATGTTTGTCGGGGGGAAAGAGTACGGGATGTTTGTCGGGGGGGGTGTTTGTCAGGGGGGGGGATGTTTGCCGAGGGGAAAGAGTACGGGATGTTGGTCGGGGGGAAAGAGTACGGGATGTTTGTCGGGGGGAAAGAGTACGGGATGTTTGTCGGGGGGAAAGAGTACGGGATGTTTGTCGGGGGGGGATGTTTGTCGGGGGGAAAGAGTACGGGATGTTTGTCGGGGGGGGATGTTTGTCGGGGGGAAAGAGTACGGGATGTTTGTCGGGGGGAAAGAGTACGGGATGTTTGCCGGGGGGAAAGAGTACGTGATGTTTGCCGGGGGGAAAGAGTACGGGATGTTTGCCGGGGGGAAAGAGTACGGGATGTTTGTCGGGGGGAAAGAGTACGGGATGTTTGTCGGGGGGAAAGAGTACGGGATGTTTGTCGGGGGGAAAGAGTACGGGATGTTTGTCGGGGGGAAAGAGTACGGGATGTTTGTCGGGGGGAAAGAGTACGGGATGTTTGTCGGGGGGAAAGAGTACGGGATGTTTGTCGGGGGGAAAGAGTACGGGATGTTTGTCGGGGGGAAAGAGTACGGGATGTTTGTCGGGGGGAAAGAGTACGGGATGTTTGTCGGGGGGAAAGAGTACGGGGATGTTTGTCGGGGGGAAAGAGTACGGGATGTTTGTCGGGGGGAAAGAGTACGGGATGTTTGTCGGGGGGAAAGAGTACGGGATGTTTGTCGGGGGGAAAGAGTACGGGATGTTTGTCGGGGGGAAAGAGTACAGGATGTTTGTCGGGGGGAAAGAGTACAGGATGTTTGTCGGGAGAAAGGGAGGGGAAAGCTGTGCTCAGAATATCAATCCATTTTTGCCTGCCTAAGCACTGACTCATTGTTGCTATGCAACCTTGGCCCTTTCAATAGCATGTGGGACTACAGACAGATGACGAGCAAGTCCAAAAAGAAAGAGTTAAATGACCATGCAGAAACACATTCACAATGTAACTTACCTTCATCGCCCTCTAAAGGTATCAGAGCAGGAAAGAAGAGATCCAGATTAGAAACAAGTCTTTCCTTAAATCTACACTGTTGGGTTAAATTCCCGCCGGTCATATGTATCAAGGCACAGAGACGCAACGTCCTCTTAAAACCACTGGTATAAAACAGGAAGCACAACTCTAACAGAACAAAAGCCGAGGCTACGAGCTCTCCACCCTGGCTAAGGGACGAGGCTACGAGCTCCCCACCCTGGCTAAGGGACGAGGCTACGAGCTCCCCACCCTGGCTAAGGGACGAAGCTACGAGCTCCCCACCCTGGCTAAGGGACGAGGCTACGGGCTCCCCACCCTGGCTAAGGGACGAGGCTACGAGCTCCCCACCCTGGCTAAGGGACGAGGCTACGAGCTCCCCACCCTGGCTAAGGGACGAGGCTACGAGCTCCCCACCCTGGCTAAGGGACGAGGCTACGAGCTCCCCACCCTGGCTAAGGGACGAGGCTACGAGCTCCCCACCCTGGCTAAGGGACGAGGCTACGAGCTCCCCACCCTGGCTAAGGGACGAGGCTACGAGCTCCCCACCCTGGCTAAGGGACGAGGCTACGAGCTCCCCACCCTGGCTAAGGGACGAGGCTACGAGCTCCCCACCCTGGCTAAGGGACGAGGCTACGAGCTCCCCACCCTGGCTAAGGGACGAGGCTACGAGCTCCCCACCCTGGCTAAGGGACGAGGCTACGAGTTCTCCACCCTGGCTAAGGGACGAGGCTACGAGCTCTCCACCCTGGCTAAGGGACGAGGCTACGAGCTCTCCACCCTGGCTAAGGGATGAGGCTACGAGCTCTCCACCCTGGCTAAGGAACGAGGCTACAAGCTCTCCACCCTGACTAAGGAACGAGGCTACGGGCTCCCCACCCTGGCTAAGGGACGAGGCTACGAGCTCCCCACCCTGGCTAAGGAACGAGGCTACGAGCTCTCCACCCTGACTAAGGAACGAGCTCCCCACCCTGGCTAAGGAACGAGCTCTCCACCCTGGCTAAGGAACGAGGCTACAAGCTCTCCACCCTGACTAAGGAAGTTAACGTTTCTAGACTCCATCTGCAAAATCAGCGCTAGTAAGAGTTAAAGGAGAAAACAAGTACAACAGTCTGAAGTTAGTAACTGTTTTGATGAGGGCACCTTCCCACCTTGGTAGAACGTATAACAATGTGTAATGAGACCTGGTCTGTTACAGTAGTTAGCTGTTTGAGATCTAGTCTCTACAGTATAATAGTATCTATATGGATGTGGTGAGGGCCCCTACCCTCCTCGGTGTACATGAGGCCTGGTCTATCGTCTCCCACAGGTCTGGGTGGGGGCCACAGGGTCTTCAGGTGCCCAGGGAGGGGGGCCCGGCCCTCAAAGTGTTCCATGGAGTGGGGGGGCTGGCTGACCGCTGCCCACGTGTACAGCTGGTCTTGCTGGGGGAGAGAGGGAGATAATATGGCATACATGAGGACATAAGATAAAATAGCATAAGGGGACAACAGAGGACAAAAGAGGAGATATAATGCTGTTAGGGGACAGTAGAACAGTGGTTCCTCCTTTAAAAAGTTGTGAGCTTACGCCGTGGGACTTAGAGGTAATTTGTGGTTTAGTACGGTACCCTGCGTCACTTCATTGCTCCAGACCAGCGCAAGGGGGAGTTAGAGCACTGATTGTGCTTTTGGGTCCTACTGTGTCTAACTGACAATGAACAGGCGACATAAACCGAAATTGAAACTGATAATTGTGCACGACTATCAGTATTACTTACTAAAACTGTTGTTACACAAAGGTTTTTATTATTTTATTTGTTAGGATTATTTATCTTACTGTAGTAGTATTAGTAGTAGTGTAGGCCACTCCCGACCGGTCACGTTGTACAGCGCCTGAGTGACGCAACGGTCTAAGACAATGCATTTCTCCCTCTAAAAACAAATAAATAATTCTAAATAACAAACAGGCTTTTTTAATAAATTAGTAACAACGTCTCACCCCATGTTTAAGAATGGCCTTTTTCTTGCTGATTTGTAACAAATCTCCTAAATATTTAAGGGGCATTGCACTAATAAAAGGCACTGACTAGGGAAAGATTCCCGCTGTTCTGTTCTTAGTGTCGGTCTGCAGGTTCAAACTAAAACAATGTAACTAATAATGTAGGAGACATGAGTCTCACTAGTGTTGAGTCATGTGCTGTTAAAAGTGGTGTAGGTAATTTAAAGAGAATATTGAAGTAAAGAAGCAAAAGCCTACAACTATTTTTGCACCGTTTCACGCTGCTCTGAGACAAGCATGAGGACTGGTCTTGATAAATGAATGAGATTGTTATTTGAACGGAATCTCGGTTTGGGTATTGGTTGGACTAGAATTAGAAAATTAGGGTGTATAAATGTCATGCTCTTAGCGTAACTTATTTTACTACGCAAGTCAACAAATTCAAATTTACAAGGACAGTCTACTCCTTCCTCCCTGTCGGGGACTTGAACCCCAGTCTCCCGCGTGCCCTGCCAGCACGACATTGGGATTCTTTAGCTAAATAGCCCAGTACTGTACTACCGACCGTTACGTTGTACAACGCCATATTTTCCGCTCCATCCTAATGCAAACCCAGAGGGTTTTTAGTTTCTTGGAATAGAAACACCATAATATTCAATTAATTAATTAAGCGAGTACCAGTCAAAAGTTTGGACACACCTACTCATTCCAGGATTTTTTATTTTTTTGTACAATTTTCTACATTGTAGAATAATAGTGAAGACATCAAAACTATGAAATAACACATGAAATCAGTTAACATATTTATTTACAAGGACAGTCTACTCCTTTCTCCCTGTCGGGGAATTGAACCCCGGTCTCCCACATGCCCGAATTCTCTAGTACAGCAATTATTGAAGGTACTTGAGGTCACTGAGAAAGTCTGGACATGGCCTGCTCTCCCTTATGTAAGAAATTAGGGACTTTCCCATGTTTACTACAGTATGTATTGTAGGCTGTGTTTACTTGTCAGACTGCATAGTCACCTAATAAACAAATGCAGGTGGCTTTTCTTCAAACTGCTTTAAATGCTTTATTACCCAAATGTGAAAGCATATACTGTATAGTACTCTATTTCCTCATCAGCATCTTTATGCTTTTGTTAATAAAATTATAAAAATAATCTTTCAAAATGCAGATGTTGATTTAGTTATGGATCCATAATGAATTACTATGGGAATAAATATCACTGAATTACAGAAATATTGGAACAAAGTTGTCTAACGAAGGCAAACAAATTGTTGCTTACTGGAAAATACTCCTTCAAACACACGGTCACGTTGTACAGCGTCATTATGGCTATTAGCGGAGCACGTTGTACAGCGTCATTATGGCTATTAGCAGGGCTATATTGTGGCCTTTATAAAATTATTTTTGCCTTTATTCAGATTACAATTGCTCACCGTTATTTTTTTTAATGAAATAATCTCAAATATTGTTATATATAGCCTTCTATTCTTAAGATATATGTGTTGACTGAATATAAGCAAGTGATGTCTCCTAAATAATCAAGTTAAGTTTCTCCAGAAATGAATAATTCTAAATAACAAACTGGCTTTATTTACAAATTAGTGAGAATGTCTCACCTCATGTTCAAGAACTGCATTTTTCCTCACTCACTCGAGGTTAAATGAAAATGAAATCTCCAATATAGTTATTTTTTAAACAAAGTGATTATTAATGCATTTAGAACTATATAAAAGTCCCTTAGATATTCTCAGAGACCCTAACTGAAAATGCCCCTTAGATATTAATTTAGAGTCCTCCAATCATCTAAATGTAATTATTGGTGGTGAATCAAGTCATTGAAAGAAATATGTTTAGATATACTATAGGCCTAGCATAGGCAAAATTAGTATTGGTTACACTACAATTAGGGTGTGGAAATGTTATGCCCCTTAGATATTAATGTAGAAACCTCCAATCCTCTTATACTGCAGCCTACTCCCGACAATGTTAGATCGAAGAACAAAAGGACCTGTCCCAAATGTCCCCTGGTCAAAAGTAGTGCACTACATAGGGAATAGGGTGCTACCATACTTTGGACAGACACAGCCTTGTGCATATTGCTCCCATGCTAACCTGCAGGTGCTCAAACAGGTTGCATTTCCTGCGGACAGTCTGTTTGAGTTTGAGCCATGCTAGGTCCAGCCTCCTCTCCCTCTCCTCCCCTCTTCCCTGGCCATTGATGGTTAGTAGCTCTCGGACTAGCTCAGGAACCCGAGACAGCACCACACACTCAGAGGCCCCCACATCATCATTACCTAGAGCCAGGGAGGTGGAGGAAGAGCCCCCATCGGTCTCTACGCCTGACTCTGACATATACGCCATGTCCTTGTCTGCTTTAATCTGTCAGTTCCTGGACAGAATATTGAATTTTATGGCGCATAGCCTCCGGACTCAGCTCTCTGCACTTCCTGTTTGGAACATGTAGGTATTCCATCATCGCCAAGACCGCTGAGGGAAAAATGTGGAGTTTGCATTTTAGAAAAATAAAATCAACAAATCCCTCGAGGTGGTAAACGGTGGTGTTTTATTCCTCAGGGATGTAAACGGTGGTGTTTTTTCCCTCTGCTCTGCTGTTCCTCTTCTGACAATGCAGTGAGTTACTGCCGGTCTGGCACTTCTTTCCTGTCACCGGTCTGCGATCCTGAAAACTCCCTAAGATGCTGCATCCTCTGTGAAACTGCAGCAGTCCCCAGAAACATTGGGCGTCGCTGCCCTCCCCTCCTGTTCTCATGGTAACTCTGACCAGTCCAGACTCAGAGAGCCTGATATAGTGGACTCGTCTCTTCTCCCTGCTGTCATAGTAGCTTCAGGCAAGTCACCAGGTTTTTGCACAGGCTGATGGGACGGCTTGCAGTCAGATCAGGTTGCTTTATGACTACGCTTTCTCCTTCTCTATGCTGCTGCTCTGTGCTGCACAGGGAGGAGAGGGGAGAGGAAGGGCAGAGAATGATCAGATATTCACAGGTCAAAGCCTGAGAGCTGCCCGGTTCCAGCCTTTCCTGTCTGTAATCAGCTACACTTTGCCTTAGTTTTCCCATGGCCATATTATAGCATCAGGCTACAATCTGAAACCGGTCCCATCTGTATATCTCTAAGGTGAACATAAGTCAGGCAGGGAGGGAGTGCAAAAGGGCTGTCGTTCTCTGTTATCGCTACAACATGCAGTAGACACACTGAACCAACAGCTTGCCAGGAGGCTGGTCCCTCCAGAGACACACTGTACCAACAGCTAGCCAGGAGACTGGTCCCTACAGAGACAGACTGTACCAACAGCTAGCCAGGAGACTGGTCCCTCCAGAGAGACACACTGTACCAACAGCTAGCCAGGAGACTGGTCCCTCCAGAGATACACACTGTACCAACAGCTAGCCAGGAGACTGGTCCCTCCAGAGATACACACTGTACCAACAGCTAGCCAGGAGACTGGTCCCTCCAGAGAGACACACACTACCAACAACTAGCCAGGAGACTGGTCCCTCCAGAGAGACACACACTGTACCAACAGCTAGGCAGGAGGCTGGTCCCTCAAGAGAGACACACTGTACCAACAGCTAGCCAGGAGGCAGGTCCCTCCAGAGAGACACACTGTACCAACAGCTAGCCAGGATGCTGGTCCCTCCAGAGAGACACACTGTACCAACAGCTAGCCAGGAGGCTGGTCCCTCCAGAGAGACACACTGTACCAACAGCTAGCCAGGAGGCTGGTCCCTCCAGAGAGACACTGTACCAACACCTAGCCAGGAGACTGGTCCCTCCAGAGAGACACACTGTACCAACAGCTAGCCAGGAGACTGGTCCCTCCAGAGAGACACACTGTACCAACAGCTAGCCAGGAGACTGGTCCCTCCAGAGAGACACTGTACCAACACCTAGCCAGGAGACTGGTCCCTCCAGAGAGACACACTGTACCAACAGCTAGCCAGGAGGCTGGTCCCTCCAGAGAGACACACTGTACCAACAGCTAGCCAGGAGACTGGTCCCTCCAGAGAGACACACTGTACCAACAGCTAGCCAGGAGGCTGGTCCCTCCAGAGAGACGCTGTACCAACAGCTAGGCAGGAGGCTGGTCCCTCCAGAGAGACACACTGTACCAACAGCTAGCCAGGAGACTGGTCCCTCCAGAGACACACTGTACCAACAGCTAGGCAGGAGACTGGTCCCTCCAGAGAGACACTAAGAACACTGACTCCGCATCCTCAAGCATTTATGACTTTCACTGTGGCATTGTCACCATAACAACAAGGTGGCTCTTGTTGCAGGTAGCATCACAGCCATTAGCGTTGTGGTATAGAGCTCAGAGCACTCGAACTCAGCAGAACCATACCTAAAGGGCATAGCGGCCGGCCGACACCCAGAGGGCATAGCGACTTACCGACATCCAGATAGCATAGTGTAATCAGCGATGAAACTTGATTTAATTTCTTACTGGTAAGGAACGCACAGCATTTTGTACGGAGTAGCCTACTCTGCTGACTCTAATCAATAAAAATGAAGTCTGATTGATATAAAAGGCCTACGAAAAGGGGAGACAAATACATTATAAACGTCCATCCAACCTGGAGGAGGAAATGATTGTCCAAAAACAAACTAAAGTGTCACTGACCCAACGATAGAGACAGTGAATATGCACGATTTTCTTCGCTGGTGCTAATAAGATAAGCTACAAAAAAATAAGATAAGCTACTCAATTAAGTTAAGAATTGTGATAACTAAAAGACCGATTGGAGTTTTTTCATTGTCTTCTCGTTACAGCAATAGTAATTTGCTTTCCAAACAGTTTTTCCGTGAATGTATTTTTAAAATATTGCGATACGCATGACTGGGTTGCAAAACGACAATGTGTTTGGTATTTGCAGCGCTGCTGCCCAAAACGACAATATGTTTGGTATTTGCAGCTCTGCTGCCCAGATTGCAGGCCCTTCTTACTCTAGGCTTAAAACAATCAACAGCTTAACGTAGCTAATGATCCTCTGTGGCCAAGTTGTGCTTTCTGGTGTAGTAGCCTATTTTAAATGATTGTATTTATTTATTTATTTATATATATATGTGTATGTGTGTGATATATATTTAATTTATATATATATATTTGTGTGTGTGATATATATATTTAATCTATATATATTTGTGTATGTGTGTGATATATATTTAATTTATATATATATTTGTGTGTGTGTGTGTGAGATATATATATTTATCGCACACAGAAGCAAGCTAATTAGGCTGGGCCTTTAATTTTGGCGATTTAAACCCATTTTCTTCAGGGAAAGCTTTTCCTACCCCTGGCCTTATGGACACGCCGCCTATACCTTTAACGTGGTAGAAACACAACCAGTCATGACGTTTTCATCCGTCAAACAATCACTTAACAAAAAAGGCGTCCCCTTTAGGCTACCAGCCTTTATTCCTTCACTCACAAAATAACACTTCCATAGGAAGGTCTACGTGTAGGCTACTGTACTGCCGTTCTGCGACAGTCAGTCGTTAGGTCTACGTGTAGGCTACTGTACTGCCGTTCTGCGACAGTCAGTCATTAGGTCTACGTGTAGGCTACTGTACTGCCGTTCTGCGACAGTCAGTCGTTAGGTCTACGTGTAGGCTACTGTACTGCCGTTCTGCGACAGTCAGTCGTTAGGTCTACGTGTAGGCTACTGTACTGCCGTTCTGCGACAGTCAGTCGTTAGGTCTACGTGTAGGCTACTGTACTGCCGTTCTGCGACAGTCAGTCGTTAGGTCTACGTGTAGGCTACTGTACTGCCGTTCTGCGACAGTCAGTCGTTAGGTCTACGTGTAGGCTACTGTACTGCCGTTCTGCGACAGTCAGTCGTTAGGTCTACGTGTAGGCTACTGTACTGCCGTTCTGCGACAGTCAGTCGTTAGGTCTACGTGTAGGCTACTGTACTGCCGTTCTGCGACAGTCAGTCGTTAGGTCTACGTGTAGGCTACTGTACTGCCGTTCTGCGACAGTCAGTCATTAGGTCTACGTGTAGGCTACTGTACTGCCGTTCTGCGACAGTCAGTCATTAGGTCTACGTGTAGGCTACTGTACTGCCGTTCTGCGACAGTCAGTCATTAGGTCTACGTATAGGCTACTGTACTGCCGTTCTGCGAAAGTCAGTCGTTAGGCCTACGTGTAGGCTACTGTACTGCCGTTCTGCGAAAGTCAGTCGTTAGGCCTACGTGTAGGCTACTGTACTGCCGTTCTGCGACAGTCAGTCATTAGGTCTACGTGTAGGCTACTGTACTGCCGTTCTGCGACAGTCAGTCGTTAGGTCTACGTGTAGGCTACTGTACTGCCGTTCTGCGACAGTCAGTCATTAGGTCTACGTGTAGGCTACTGTACTGCCGTTCTGCGACAGTCAGTCATTAGGTCTACGTGTAGGCTACTGTACTGCCGTTCTGCGAGTCAGTCAGTCATTAGGTCTACGTGTAGGCTACTGTACTGCCGTTCTGCGACAGTCAGTCGTTAGGTCTACGGGTAGGCTACTGTACTGCCGTTCTGCGACAGTCAGTCATTAGGTCTACGTGTAGGCTACTGTACTGCCGTTCTGCGACAGTCAGTCGTTAGGTCTACGTGTAGGCTACTGTACTGCCGTTCTGCGACAGTCAGTCGTTAGGTCTACGTGTAGGCTACTGTACTGCCGTTCTGCGACAGTCAGTCGTTAGGTCTACGTGTAGGCTACTGTACTGCCGTTCTGCGACAGTCAGTCGTTAGGTCTACGTGTAGGCTACTGTACTGCCGTTCTGCGACAGTCAGTCATTAGGTCTACGTGTAGGCTACTGTACTGCCGTTCTGCGACAGTCAGTCATTAGGTCTACGTGTAGGCTACTGTACTGCCGTTCTGCGACAGTCAGTCGTTAGGTCTACGTGTAGGCTACTGTACTGCCGTTCTGCGACAGTCAGTCATTAGGTCTACGTGTAGGCTACTGTACTGCCGTTCTGCGACAGTCAGTCGTTAGGTCTACGTGTAGGCTACTGTACTGCCGTTCTGCGACAGTCAGTCGTTAGGTCTACGTGTAGGCTACTGTACTGCCGTTCTGCGACAGTCAGTCATTAGGTCTACGTGTAGGCTACTGTACTGCCGTTCTGCGACAGTCAGTCATTAGGTCTACGTGTAGGCTACTGTAATGCCGTTCTGCGAGTCAGTCAGTCATTAGGTCTACGTGTAGGCTACTGTACTGCCGTTCTGCGACAGTCAGTCATTAGGTCTACGTGTAGGCTACTGTACTGCCGTTCTGCGACAGTCAGTCGTTAGGTCTACGGGTAGGCTACTGTACTGCCGTTCTGCGACAGTCAGTCATTAGGTCTACGTGTAGGCTACTGTACTGCCGTTCTGCGACAGTCAGTCGTTAGGTCTACGTGTAGGCTACTGTACTGCCGTTCTGCGACAGTCAGTCGTTAGGTCTACGTGTAGGCTACTGTACTGCCGTTCTGCGACAGTCAGTCGTTAGGTCTACGTGTAGGCTACTGTACTGCCGTTCTGCGACAGTCAGTCGTTAGGTCTACGTGTAGGCTACTGTACTGCCGTTCTGCGACAGTCAGTCATTAGGTCTACGTGTAGGCTACTGTAGTGCCGTTCTGCGACAGTCAGTCATTAGGTCTACTTGTAGGCTACTGTACTGCCGTTCTGCGACAGTCAGTCGTTAGGTCTACGTGTAGGCTACTGTACTGCCGTTCTGCGACAGTCAGTCATTAGGTCTACGTGTAGGCTACTGTACTGCCGTTCTGCGACAGTCAGTCGTTAGGTCTACGTGTAGGCTACTGTACTGCCGTTCTGCGACAGTCAGTCGTTAGGTCTACGTGTAGGCTACTGTACTGCCGTTCTGCGACAGTCAGTCGTTAGGTCTACGTGTAGGCTACTGTACTGCCGTTCTGCGACAGTCAGTCGTTAGATCTACGTGTAGGCTACTGTACTGCCGTTCTGCGACAGTCAGTCATTAGGTCTACGTGTAGGCTACTGTACTGCCGTTCTGCGACAGTCAGTCATTAGGTCTACGTATAGGCTACTGTACTGCCGTTCTGCGACAGTCAGTCGTTAGGCCTACGTGTAGGCTACTGTACTGCCGTTCTGCGACAGTCAGTCATTAGGTCTACGTGTAGGCTACTGTACTGCCGTTCTGCGACAGTCAGTCGTTAGGTCTACGTGTAGGCTACTGTACTGCCGTTCTGCGACAGTCAGTCGTTAGGTCTACGTGTAGGCTACTGTACTGCCGTTCTGCGACAGTCAGTCGTTAGGTCTACGTGTAGGCTACTGTACTGCCGTTCTGCGACAGTCAGTCATTAGGTCTACGTGTAGGCTACTGTACTGCCGTTCTGCGACAGTCAGTCATTAGGTCTACGTGTAGGCTACTGTACTGCCGTTCTGCGACAGTCAGTCATTAGGTCTACGTGTAGGCTACTGTACTGCCGTTCTGCGACAGTCAGTCATTAGGTCTACGTGTAGGCTACTGTACTGCCGTTCTGCGACAGTCAGTCATTAGGTCTACGTGTAGGCTACTGTACTGCCGTTCTGCGACAGTCAGTCATTAGGTCTACGTGTAGGCTACTGTACTGCCGTTCTGCGACAGTCAGTCATTAGGTCTATGTGTAGGCTACTGTACTGCTGTTCTGCGACAGTCAGTCATTAGGTCTACACGTGTAGCCTGAATTGATGCATCCACTGTTGTCCGTGCGAGCCTTGGTCTCCGCCACTCATCTCCGCCTTGACAATGTGTAAGTGTGCTCCTCAAACCACAACGCCATTTGGAGTGAAACCACCCGGTTTCCAGTCAATTCACTCATCTCCACCTTGACAATGTGTAAGTGTGCTCCTCAAACCACAACGCCATTTGGAGTGAAACCACCCGGTTTCCAGTCAATTCACTCATTCGTCCCGCGGCTGACATGCAGTAATGTTAACGGTGTAGCAGACGATAGTATATTTTTGAACATGTGTTAATTGTGACGGGCTCAAGTTTTACAGGTACGGCGCCCCACCACTATTTATTTTACCAAGACGCCGTACCAGACCGCCTTACTTTCACCCCCTGAGTGTAACGGTAACAGAAGACTGCTGTGTGCTGCAGACTGATGCAGATACCCAGCATGACGGCGATGCTGTGATAAGGTGGTACTCGGGTTACAAAAGGCTGCTGGGAAATATAGTCCAAACACGACACACTGGGCAGATGGTGTGTGTGTGCCGTGTCAGAGCTCTTTGAAGACACCATCACATCACAGCCAAAAGACATGCCAACCAATCACCTCCAACAACACAGATAACATGATCCCTCCAAATGGGAATATGCTAATTTTAAGAGACTGAACCAGGGGAATATTTACTGTCTAGCATACAGCATAACACAATGGGACTGAACTAGGGGAATATTTACTGTCTAACATACTGCATAACACAATGGGATATTTACTGTCTAGCATACTGCATAACACAATGGGATATTTACTGCCTAGCATACTGCATAACACAATGGGATATTTACTGTCTAGCATACTGCATAACACAATGGGATATTTACTGTCTAGCATACTGCATAACACAATGGGATATTTACTGTCTAACATACTGCATATCAACACAATGGGACTGAACCAGGGGAATATTTACTGTCTAACATACTGCATAACACAATGGGATATTTACTGTCTAACATACTGCATATCAACACAATGGGACTGAACCAGGGGGATATTTACTGTCTAACATACTGCATATCAACAAGATGGGATATTTACTGTCTAACATACTGCATAACACAATGGGACTGAACCTGGGGAATATTTACTGTCTAACATACTGCATAACACAATGGGACTGAACCTGGGGAATATTTACTGTCTAACATACTGCATATCAACACAATGGGACGGAACCTGGGGAATAATTATTGTCTAACATACTGTATATCAACACAATGGGACTGAACCTGGGGGATATTTACTGTCAAACATACTGCATATCAACAAGATGGGATATTTACTGTCTAGCATAATGCATAACACAATGGGATATTTACTGTCTAGAATACTGCATATCAACACAATGGGACTGAACCAGGGGAATATTTACTGTCTAGCATACTGCATATCAACACAATGGGACTGAACTTTATTTATTTAACGAGGCAAGTCAGTGTTTACAATGACGGCCTGCCCCGGCAAAACCTGGACGATGCTGGGACAATTGGGCACCGCCCTATGGGACACAGCCTGGACTCGAACCAGAGACTGTAGTGAACGTATCAGATGCAGTGCCTTAGAACCTCTTACTTCTACCCCCTCCTTTTTCGAACATTCTGTTAAAAATTGCGCAACTTTTCAGCGTCCTGCTACTCATGCCAGGAATATAGTATATGCATATGATTAGTATGTGTGGATAGAAAACACTGAAGTTTCTAAAACTGGTTAAATCACGGCTGTGACTATAACAGATCGTGTGTTTCATTGAAAAACGCAAGAAAAACTGCTCTCTGAAAGCTAAAAATAATTTCCATAAGTCACTTCCATGAGTTGTTAAAAGAGGACAAAATTTAATATCGACCTGCATGCAATTCATAAAAATTCCACACGATGTCGCCATTGTCGTCATTTTCAATTGAATTTATTGTTGGAAAATCCATCTATCTGGCTTCCGTTTCTTCCAGTCTCCACCCGGATGTTGTTAATGTGGACATGGGCAGGCATTGATTTGCACACGAGGAGCTATTGAATATACATCGCCCTGTAATCATTTTGATAGATTATAAACGTTTACTAATACCTAAAGTTGGATTACAAAAGGATTTCGAAGTGTTTTGTGAAAGTTTATCGTCGACTTTTTTAATTTAAAAAAATGACGCAGCGTTAAAAAACGATGTTTTTTTCTGAATGACACAGCTTCCATAGAAAGCTATTTTGGGTATATATGGACCGATTTAAACGAAAAAAAGACCCAATAGTGATGTTTATGGGGCATATAGGAGTGCCAAGAAAGAAGCTCGTCAAAGGTAATGAATGTTTTATATTTTATTTCTGCGTTTTGTGCTGCGTCGGATAAGCAGAGTCTTTGTTTACGTCGCATTCAGGCATTTTCAGGTGGTGCATGCTATCAGATAATACCTTCTCATGCTTTCGCCGAAAAGCATTTTAAAAATCTGACTTGTTGGCTAGGTTCACAACGAGTGTAGCTTTAATTCAATACCCTGCTTGTGAATTTTGATCAAGGTTTGAGTTTAAACGAGTACATTTAGCATTTAGCGTAGCGCATTTGCATTTCCAGGTGCCTACTTGAGACATATGCGTCTCAAGTAGAATCAAGAAGCTAACTTCTGACAGCTGTGCCACTTGGGAAGTAACAGTGGGCCCTGACCTCTGGTACCTGTCCTGCTCCAGACCTAATCTAGAACACTTGATCCTAATAATTAAGTAGAATCGGGTAACTACAGTTGGAGTGAAAACCTACAGGAGGGTCTCTCTCCAGGAACAGGGTTGGAGTGAAAACCTACAGGAGGGTCTCTCTCCAGGAACAGAGTTGGAGTGAAAACCTACAGGAGGGTCTCTCTCCAGGAACAGGGTTGGAGTGAAAACCTACAGGAGGGTCTCTCTCCAGGAACAGGGTTGAAGGCCCTGGTATAGGATATGACACTCACGTGGAACTTGCATGGCGCAGCGAGTTGTGGGTTGGACCCTCCTATTGTGTCTCTGAAGCAGTCAGTGAAGGGTAGTAACAGACCCATGGCCAGAATCCGAGAACACAGCTTCTCAGCTTCCTCTGGCTGGGCATCTTCCTGTTGTAGGAACAACTTCTCTAGGAGAGTACGACCTGGAGGTAGACAGAGAGACATCGATATTACTAGTCTAACAACTTCTCTAGCAGAGTACGACCTGGAGGTAGAGAGAGAGACATCAATATTACTAGTCTAACAACTTCTCTAGGAGAGTACGACCTGGAGGTAGAGAGAGAGAGACAGCAATATTACTAGTCTAACAACTTCTCTAGCAGAGTACGACCAGGAGTTAGACACATCAATATTACTACAGTAGACCTAGAGTCAACCAGACATACGTGTGTGTGTTATATATATATATATATATATATATATTTTAAAAACACGTCCCTTTTTCAGGACCCTGTCATTCAAAGATCATTCATAGAAATCCAAATAACTTCACAGATCTTCATTGTAAAGGGTTTAAACACGGTTTCCCATGCTTGTTCAATGAACCATAAACAATTAATGAACATGCACCTGTGGAACGGTCGTTAAGACACCAACAGCTTACACACGGTAGGCAATTAAGGTCACAGTAATGAATATTTAGGACACTGAAGAGGCCTTTCTACTGACTTGAAAAACACCAACAGAAAGATGCCCAGGGTCCCTGCTCATCTGTGTGAACGTGCCTTAGACATGCTGCAAGGAGGCATGA
>NC_092147.1:89741854-89774354 GCF_045791955.1 Oncorhynchus clarkii lewisi | reverse complement strand
ACCTCCACTGGTATGTCATCCAGCCATGGAGTTTGGTAAACCTCCACTGGTATGTCATCCAGACCTGGAGTTTGGTATACCTCCACTGGTATGTCATCCAGCCCTGGAGTTTGGTATACCTCCACTGGTATGTCATCCAGACCTGGAGTTTGGTATACCTCCACTGGTATGCCATCCAGCCATGGAGTTTGGTATACTTCCACTGGTATGTCATCCAGCCCTGGAGTTTGGTATACCTCCACTGGTATGATATCCAGACCTGGAGTTTGGTATACCTCCACTGGTATGTCATCCAGCCATGGAGTTTGGTATACCTCCACTGGTATGTCATCCAGCCATGGAGTTTGGTATACCTCCACTGGTATGACATCCAGGCCTGGAGTTTAGTATACCTCCACTGGTATGTCATCCAGCCATGGAGTTTGGTATACCTCCACTGGTATGCCATCCAGCCATGGAGTTTGGTATACCTCCACTGGTATGTCATCCAGCCATGGAGTTTGGTATACCTCCACTGGTATGACATCCAAGCCTGGAGTTTGGTATACCTCCACTGGTATGTCATCCAGCCATGGAGTTTGGTATACCTCCACTGGTATGATATCCAAGCCTGGAGTTTGGTATACCTCCACTGGTATGCCATCCAGGCCTGGAGTTTGGTATATCTCAACTGGTATGTCATCCAGCCATGGAGTTTGGTATACCTCCACTGGTATGTCATCCAAGCCTGGAGTTTGGTATACCTCCACTGGTATGTCATCCAGCCATGGAGTTTGGTATACCTCCACTGGTATGATATCCAGACCTGGAGTTTGGTATACCTCCACTGGTATGTCTCCACTGGTATACCATCCAACCATGGAGTTTGGTATACCTCCACTGGTATGATATCCAGACCTGGAGTTTGGTATACCTCCACTGGTATGATATCCAGACCTGGAGTTTGGTATACCTCCACTGGTATGTCATCCAGACCTGGAGTTTGGTATACCTCCACTGGTATGTCATCCAGGCCTGGAGTTTGGTATACCTCCACTGGTATGTCATCCAGGCCTGGAGTTTGGTATACCTCCCTGGTATGTCTCCACTGGTATGTCATCCAGCCCTGGAGTTTGGTATACCTCCACTGGTATGACATCCAGCCATGGAGTTTGGTATACCTCCACTGGTATGTCATCCAGACCTGGAGTTTGGTATACCTCCACTGGTATGTCTCCACTGGTATGACATCCAACCATGGAGTTTGGTATACCTCCCTGGTATGTCTCCACTGGTATACCATCCAACCATGGAGTTTGGTACACCTCCACTGGTATGTCATCCAGCCCCAGAGTTTGGTAAACCTCCACTGGTATGTCATCCAGACCTGGAGTTTGGTATACCTCCACTGGTATGTCATCCAGCCCTGGAGTTTGGTATACCTCCCTGGTATGTCTCCACTGGTATGTCATCCAGCCCTGGAGTTTGGTATACCTCCACTGGTATGTCATCCAGCCCTGGAGTTTGGTATACTTCCACTGGTATGTCATCCAGCCCTGGAGTTTGGTACACCTCCACTGGTATGTCATCCAGCCCTGGAGTTTGGTATACCTCCACTGGTATGACATCCAGCCCTGGAGTTTGGTATACCTCCACTGGTATGCCATCCAGCCATGGAGTTTGGTATACCTCCACTGGTATGACATCCAGCCATGGAGTTTGGTATACCTCCACTGGTATGATATCCAAGCCTGGAGTTTGGTATACCTCCACTGGTATGTCATCCAGCCCTGGAGTTTGGTATACCTCCACTGGTATGCCATCCAGCCATGGAGTTTGGTATACCTCCACTGGTATGACATCCAGCCATGGAGTTTGGTATACCTCCACTGGTATGACATCCAAGCCTGGAGTTTGGTATACCTCCACTGGTATGTCATCCAGCCCTGGAGTTTGGTATACCTCCACTGGTATGTCATCCAGACCTGGAGTTTGGTATACCTCCACTGGTATGCCATCCAGCCATGGAGTTTGGTATACCTCCACTGGTATGTCATCCAGCCATGGAGTTTGGTATACCTCCACTGGTATGACATCCAGCCCTGGAGTTTGGTATACCTCCACTGGTATGTCATCCAGCCATGGAGTTTGGTATACCTCCACTGGTATGACATCCAAGCCTGGAGTTTGGTATACCTCCACTGGTATGCCATCCAGCCATGGAGTTTGGTATACCTCCACTGGTATGACATCCAAGCCTGGAGTTTGGTATACCTCCACTGGTATGACATCCAAGCCTGGAGTTTGGTATACCTCCACTGGTATGCCATCCAGCCCTGGAGTTTGGTATACCTCCACTGGTATACCATCCAACCATGGAGTTTGGTATACCTCCACTGGTATGTCATCCAAGCCTGGAGTTTGGTATACCTCCACTGGTATGTCATCCAGCCATGGAGTTTGGTATACCTCCACTGGTATGATATCCAGACCTGGAGTTTGGTATACCTCCACTGGTATGTCTCCACTGGTATACCATCCAACCATGGAGTTTGGTATACCTCCACTGGTATGATATCCAGACCTGGAGTTTGGTATACCTCCACTGGTATGTCTCCACTGGTATACCATCCAACCATGGAGTTTGGTATACCTCCAATGGTATGATATCCAGACCTGGAGTTTGGTATACCTCCACTGGTATGTCATCCAGACCTGGAGTTTGGTATACCTCCACTGGTATGTCATCCAGGCCTGGAGTTTGGTATACCTCCACTGGTATGTCATCCAGGCCTGGAGTTTGGTATACCTCCCTGGTATGTCTCCACTGGTATGTCATCCAGCCCTGGAGTTTGGTATACCTCCACTGGTATGTCATCCAGCCCTGGAGTTTGGTATACCTCCACTGGTATACCATCCAGCCATGGAGTTTGGTATACCTCCACTGGTATGACATCCAAACATGGAGTTTGGTATACCTCCCTGGTATGTCTCCACTGGTATACCATCCAACCATGGAGTTTGGTATACCTCCACTGGTATGTCTCCACTGGTATACCATCCAACCATGGAGTTTGGTATACCTCCACTGGTATGTCATCCAGCCATGGAGTTTGGTATACCTCCACTGGTATGTCATCCAGGCCTGGAGTTTGGTATACCTCCACTGGTATGATATCCAGACCTGGAGTTTGGTATACCTCCACTGGTATGTCATCCAGACCTGGAGTTTGGTATACCTCCACTGGTATGTCATCCAGCCCTGGAGTTTGGTATACCTCCACTGGTATGTCATCCAGCCCTGGAGTTTGGTATACCTCCACTGGTATGTCATCCAGACCTGGAGTTTGGTATACCTCCACTGGTATGTCATCCAGACCTGGAGTTTGGTATACCTCCACTGGTATGTCATCCAGCCCTGGAGTTTGGTAAACCTCCACTGGTATGTCATCCAGGCCTGGAGTTTGGTATACCTCCACTGGTATGTCATCCAGCCATGGAGTTTGGTATACCTCCACTGGTATGTCATCCAGGCCTGGAGTTTGGTATACCTCCACTGGTATGACATCCAGCCCTGGAGTTTTCCCTGGCCTTGCCATCCAGCCCTGGAGTTTGGTATACTTCCACTGGTATGCCATCCAGCCCTGGAGTTTTCCCAGACTGAAAGGCTTTAATCGAAGAAGTTCCTCCTTCGTAACTGGGCCTTCACAGGAGTCTTTCTGTACAGATGATCATTTTACATTATTAATAGGGGGAGAAAATCTATACAATTAACTTTGGTTAGTGAAGATGGAGGAGACTGAAACGAAAACAAATGCTTAAAGTACTTTGCTTCCTCTTTTATATCGTTTGATGAATCATGGGTGAATCTGTCATTTGTAACACGTTTTAGTACATTTCTATGTTGAAGATTTGAGCAAATAAATGGTTGCAATTTCCCCCATATTCCATTCAGCTCGCTTTAATTTATAATATATTACACTTAATCTTTCTTGAATAAGTTCCTCCAATGTCTTTTTGTTTTCCCTCTAACTCATTCTGAACCTCTATGGTACAGTTTTTATTGCTGTCTATCTGTGATGTTAGTTCTTCTGTTGCATTTGTTAATATGGACTATTTTGACTTACATTGCTTTTGTTTTAGAGATGAGTATTGAATTGCATGGCCTCTATTGGAACATTTAAAAGTGTCTCGTACAATAAGGAGATCTGCTGTACCTGTGTTAGGTTGGAAAAAGTCAGTTATGAATTATCCTAGTTAAAAACAATTTAATGGATTTGATTAAATTCCCAATATCTCAGGATATTAAACCTCCATGTATATCTCACTAGGTCAGGATATTAAACCTCCTCCATGTATATCTCACTAGGTCAGGATATTAAACCTCCTCCATGTATATCTCACTAGGTCAGGATATTAAACCTCCTCCATGTATATCTCACTAGGTCAGGATATTAAACCTCCTCCATGTATATCTCACTAGGTCAGGATATTAAACCTCCTCCATGTATATCTCACTAGGTCAGGATATTAAACCTCCATGTATATATCTCACTAGGTCAGGATATTAAACCTCCTCCATGTATATCTCACTAGGTCAGGATATTAAACCTCCTCCATGTATATCTCACTAGGTCAGGATATTAAACCTCCATGTATATCTCACTAGGTCAGGATATTAAACCTCCATGTATATCTCACTAGGTCAGGATATTAAACATCCATGTATATCTCACTAGGTCAGGATATTAAACGTCCATGTATATCTCACTAGGTCAGGATATTAAACCTCCATGTATATCTCACTAGGTCAGGATATTAAACCTCCATGTATATCTCACTAGGTCAGGATATTAAACATCCATGTATATCTCACTAGGTCAGGATATTAAACCTACTCCATGTATATCTCACTAGGTCAGGATATTAAACATCCATGTATATCTCACTAGGTCAGGATATTAAACCTCCTCCATGTATATCTCACTAGGTCAGGGTATTAAACCTCCTCCATGTATATCTCACTAGGTCAGGATATTAAACCTACTCCATGTATATCTCACTAGGTCAGGATATTAAACCTCCTCCATGTATATCTCACTAGGTCAGGGTATTAAACCTCCTCCATGTATATCTCACTAGGTCAGGATATTAAACCTCCTCCATGTATATCTCACTAGGTCAGGATATTAAACCTCCATGTATATCTCACTAGGTCAGGATATTAAACCTCCATGTATATCTCACTAGGTCAGAATATTAAACATCCATGTATATCTCACTAGGTCAGGATATTAAACCTACTCCATGTATATCTCACTAGGTCAGGATATTAAACCTCCTCCATGTATATCTCACTAGGTCAGGATATTAAACGTCCATGTATATCTCACTAGGTCAGGATATTAAACCTCCTCCATGTATATCTCACTAGGTCAGGATATTAAACCTCCTCCATGTATATCTCACTAGGTCAGGATATTAAACCTCCATGTATATCTCACTAGGTCAGGATATTAAACCTCCATGTATATCTCACTAGGTCAGGATATTAAACATCCATGTATATCTCACTAGGTCAGGATATTAAACCTCCATGTATATCTCACTAGGTCAGGATATTAAACCTACTCCATGTATATCTCACTAGGTCAGGATATTAAACCTCCTCCATGTATATCTCACTAGGTCAGGGTATTAAACCTCCTCCATGTATATCTCACTAGGTCAGGATATTAAACCTCCATGTATATCTCACTAGGTCAGGATATTAAACCTCCTCCATGTATATCTCACTAGGTCAGGATATTAAACCTACTCCATGTATATCTCACTAGGTCAGGATATTAAACCTCCTCCATGTATATCTCACTAGGTCAGGATATTAAACCTCCTCCATGTATATCTCACTAGGTCAGAATATTAAACCTCCATGTATATCTCACTAGGTCAGGATATTAAACCTCCTCCATGTATATCTCACTAGGTCAGGGTATTAAACCTCCTCCATGTATATCTCACTAGGTCAGGATATTAAACCTCCTCCATGTATATCTCACTAGGTCAGGATATTAAACCTCCATGTATATCTCACTAGGTCAGGATATTAAACCTCCATGTATATCTCACTAGGTCAGGATATTAAACCTCCTCCATGTATATCTCACTAGGTCAGGGTATTAAACCTCCTCCATGTATATCTCACTAGGTCAGGATATTAAACCTCCTCCATGTATATCTCACTAGGTCAGGATATTAAACCTCCTCCATGTACGAAGACAGCTCCTCTAATCCATCCATCATCTAGACCTCTCCTCTAATCCATCCATCATCTAGACTTCTCCTCTAATCCATCCATCATCTAGACTTCTTCTCTAATCTATCCATCATCTAGACAGTTCCTCTAATCCATCCATCATCTAGACTTCTCTAATCTATCCATCATCTAGACTTCTCCTCTAATCCATCCATCATCTAGACTTCTCCTCTAATCTATCCATCATCTAGACTTCTCCTCTAATCCATCCATCATCTAGACTTCTCTAATCTATCCATCATCTAGACTTCTCCTCTAATCCATCCATCATCTAGACTTCTCCTCTAATCTATCCATCATCTAGACTTCTCCTCTAATCCATCCATCATCTAGACTTCTCCTCTAATCCATCCATCATCTAGACTTCTCTAATCTATCCATCATCTAGACTTCTCTAATCTATCCATCATCTAGACTTCTCCTCTAATCCATCCATCATCTAGACTTCTCTAATCTATCCATCATCTAGACTTCTCCTCTAATGTATCCATCATCTAGACTTCTCCTCTAATCTATCCATCATCTAGACTTCTCCTATAATCCATCCATCATCTAGACCTCTCCTCTAATCCATCCATCATCTAGACTTCTCCTCTAATCTATCCATCATCTAGACAGTTCCTCTAATCTATCCATCATCTAGACTTCTCCTCTAATCTATCCATCATCTAGACTTCTCCTCTAATCCATCCATCATCTAGACAGTTCCTCTAATCCATCCATCATCTAGACTTCTCCTCTAATCTATCCATCATCTAGACTTCTCCTCTAATCCATCCATCATCTAGACTTCTGGCTCTCCTCTGCAGGTCGGGGTCATCGGTGGCTCTCCTCTGCAGGTCGGGGTCATCGGTGGCTCTCCTCAGCAGGTCGGGGTCATTGGTGGCTCTCCTCTGCAGGTCGGGGTCATCGGTGGCTCTCCTCTGCAGGTCGGGGTCATCGGTGGCTCTCCTCTGCAGGTCGGGGTCATCGGTGGCTCTCCTCAGCAGGTCGGGGTCATCAGTGGCTCTCCTTAGCAGGTCGGGGTTATTGTGCTGTCTCCTCAGCAGGTCGGGGTCATCAGTGGCTCTCCTCAGTAGGTCGGGGTCATCGTTGGCTCTCCTTAGCAGGTCGGGGTTATTGTGCTGTCTCCTCAGCAGGTCGGGGTCATCAGTGGCTCTCCTCAGCAGATCAGGGTCATTGTGCTGTCTCCTCAGCAGATCAGGGTCATTGTGTTGTCTCCTCAGCAGATCAGGGTCATTGTGTTGTCTCCTCTGCAGATCAGGGTCATTGTGCTGTCTCCTCAGCAGATCAGGGTCATTGTGTTGTCTCCTCGGCAGATCAGGGTCATTGTCCTGTCTCCTCTACAGATCAGGGTCATTGTGCTGTCTCCTCAGCAGATCAGGGTCATTGTGCTGTCTCCTCAGCAGATCAGGGTCATTGTGTTGTCTCCTATACAGATCAGGGTCATTGTGTTGTCTCCTCGGCAGATCAGGGTCATTGTGCTGTCTCCTCAGCAGATCAGGGTCATTGTGCTGTCTCCTCTACAGATCAGGGTCATTGTGCTGTCTCCTTGGCAGGTCAGGGTCATTGTGCCCGCTTCTCTGCAGATCAGGGTCATTGTGCTGTCTCCTCGGCAGGATCAGGGTCATTGTTCTGTCTCCTCTGCAGATCAGGGTCATTGTGCTGTCTCCTCTGCAGATCAGGGTCATTGTGCTGTCTCCTCTACAGATCAGTGTCATTGTGCTGGCTCCTTTGCAGATCAGGGTCATTGTGCTGTCTTCTCAGCAGATCAGGGTCATTGTGTTGTCTCCTCGGCAGGTCGGGGTCATTGTGCTGTCTTCTCGGCAGGATCAGGGTCATTGTTCTTTCTCCTCTGCAGATCAGGGTCATTGTTCTGTCTCCTCTGCAGATCAGGGTCATTGTGCTATCTTCTCGGTAGATCAGGGTCATTGTCCTGTCTCCTCTGCACATCAGGGTCATTGAGCTGTCTTCTCGGCAGATCAGGGTCATTGTGCTGTCTCCTCTACAGATCAGTGTCATTGTGCTGGCTCCTTTGCAGATCAGGGTCATTGTGCTGTCTCCTCATCAGATCAGGGTCATTGTGTTGTCTCCTCAGCAGATCAGGGTCATTGTGCTGTCTCCTCTGCAGATCAGTGTCATTGTGCTGTCTTCTTTGCAGATCAGGGTCATTATGCTGTCTCCTTTGCAGTTCAGGGTCATTGTGCTGTCTCCTTGGCAGGTCAGGGTCATTGTGCCCGCTCCTCTGCAGATCAGGGTCATTGTGCTGTCTCCTCTGCAGATCAGGGTCATTGTGCTGTCTCCTCGGCAGGTCGGGGTCATTGTGCTGTCTCCTCGGCAGGATCAGGGTCATTGTTCTTTCTCCTCTGCAGATCAGGGTCATTGTTCTGTCTCCTCTGCAGATCAGGGTCATTGTGCTATCTTCTCGGCAGATCAGGGTCATTGTGCTGTCTCCTCTACAGATCAGTGTCATTGTGCTGGCTCCTTTGCAGATCAGGGTCATTGTGCTGTCTCCTTTGCAGATCAGGGTCATTGTGCTGTCTCCTCGGCAGGTCGGGGTCATTGTGCTGTCTCCTCGGCAGGATCAGGGTCATTGTTCTTTCTCCTCTGCAGATCAGGGTCATTGTTCTGTCTCCTCTGCAGATCAGGGTCATTGTGCTATCTTCTCGGCAGATCAGGGTCATTGTGCTGTCTCCTCTACAGATCAGTGTCATTGTGCTGGCTCCTTTGCAGATCAGGGTCATTGTGCTGTCTCCTTTGCAGATCAGGGTCATTGTGCTGTCTCCTCTGCAGATCAGGGTCATTGTGCTGTCTCCTCAGCAGATCAGGGTCATTGTGCTGTCTCCTCTGCAGATCAGGATCATTGTGCTGTCTCCTCAGCAGATCAGGGTCATTGTGTTGTCTCCTCGGCAGATCAGGGTCATTGTGCTGTCTCCTCTACAGATCAGTGTCATTGTGCTGTCTCCTCAGCAGATCAGGGTCATTGTGCTGTCTCCTCAGCAGATCAGGGTCATTGTGTTGGCTCCTCTACAGATCAGGGTCATTGTGTTGTCTCCTCTACAGATCAGGGTCATTGTGCTGTCTCCTCGGCAGGATCAGGGTCATTGTTCTGTCTCCTCTGCAGATCAGGGTCATTGTGCTGTCTCCTCTGCAGATCAGGGTCATTGTGCTGTCTCCTCAGCAGATCAGGGTCATTGTGTTGTCTCCTCAGCAGATCAGGGTCATTGTGCTGTCTCCTCTGCAGATCAGGGTCATTGTGCTGTCTCCTCTGCAGATCAGGGTCATTGTGCTGTCTCCTCTACAGATCAGGGTCATTGTCCTGTCTCCTCTGCACATCAGGGTCATTGAGCTGTCTTCTCGGCAGATCAGGGTCATTGTGCTGTCTCCTCTACAGATCAGTGTCATTGTGCTGTCTCCTTTGCAGATCAGGGTCATTGTGCTGTCTCCTCATCAGATCAGGGTCATTGTGTTGTCTCCTCAGCAGATCAGGGTCATTGTGCTGTCTCCTCTGCAGATCAGGGTCATTGTGCTGTCTCCTCTACAGATCAGGGTCATTGTCCTGTCTCCTCAGCAGATCAGGGTCATTGTTCTTTCTCCTCTACAGATCAGGGTCATTGTCCTGTCTCCTCTGCAGATCAGGGTCATTGTGCTGTCTTCTCGGCAGATCAGGGTCACTGTGCTGTCTCCTCTATAGATCAGTGTCATTGTGCTGTCTTCTTTGCAGATCAGGGTCATTATGCTGTCTCCTTTGCAGTTCAGGGTCATTGTGCTGTCTCCTTGGCAGGTCAGGGTCATTGTGCCCGCTCCTCTGCAGATCAGGGTCATTGTGCTGTCTCCTCTGCAGATCAGGGTCATTGTGCTGTCTCCTCGGCAGGTCGGGGTCATTGTGCTGTCTCCTCGGCAGGATCAGGGTCATTGTTCTTTCTCCTCTGCAGATCAGGGTCATTGTTCTGTCTCCTCTGCAGATCAGGGTCATTGTGCTATCTTCTCGGCAGATCAGGGTCATTGTGCTGTCTCCTCTACAGATCAGTGTCATTGTGCTGGCTCCTTTGCAGATCAGGGTCATTGTGCTGTCTCCTTTGCAGATCAGGGTCATTGTGTTGTCTCCTCAGCAGATCAGGGTCATTGTGCTGTCTCCTCTGCAGATCAGGGTCATTGTGCTGTCTCCTCTACAGATCAGGGTCATTGTCCTGTCTCCTCTGCAGATCAGGGTCATTGTGCTGTCTTCTCGGCAGATCAGGGTCACTGTGCTGTCTCCTCTACAGATCAGTGTCATTGTGCTGTCTTCTTTGCAGATCAGGGTCATTATGCTGTCTCCTCTGCAGTTCAGGGTCATTGTGCTGTCTCCTTGGCAGGTCAGGGTCATTGTGCCCGCTCCTCTGCAGATCAGGGTCATTGTGCTGTCTCCTCGGCAGGTCGGGGTCATTGTGCTGTCTCCTCGGCAGGATCAGGGTCATTGTTCTTTCTCCTCTGCAGATAAGGGTCATTGTTCTGTCTCCTCTGCAGATCAGGGTCATTGTGCTATCTTCTCGGCAGATCAGGGTCATTGTGCTGTCTCCTCTACAGATCAGTGTCATTGTGCTGGCTCCTTTGCAGATCAGGGTCATTGTGCTGTCTCCTTTGCAGATCAGGGTCATTGTGCTGTCTCCTCGGCAGGTCGGGGTCATTGTGTTGTCTCCTCGGCAGGATCAGGGTCATTGTTCTTTCTCCTCTGCAGATCAGGGTCATTGTTCTGTCTCCTCTGCAGATCAGGGTCATTGTGCTATCTTCTCGGCAGATCAGGGTCATTGTGCTGTCTCCTCTACAGATCAGTGTCATTGTGCTGGCTCCTTTGCAGATCAGGGTCATTGTGCTGTCTCCTTTGCAGATCAGGGTCATTGTGCTGTCTCCTCTGCAGATCAGGGTCATTGTGCTGTCTCCTCAGCAGATCAGGGTCATTGTGCTGTCTCCTCTGCAGATCAGGATCATTGTGCTGTCTCCTCAGCAGATCAGGGTCATTGTGTTGTCTCCTCGGCAGATCAGGGTCATTGTTCTGTCTCCTCTGCAGATCAGGGTCATTGTGCTGTCTCCTCTGCAGATCAGGGTCATTGTGCTGTCTCCTCAGCAGATCAGGGTCATTGTGCTGTCTCCTCTGCAGATCAGGATCATTGTGCTGTCTCCTCAGCAGATCAGGGTCATTGTGTTGTCTCCTCGGCAGATCAGGGTCATTGTTCTGTCTCCTCTGCAGATCAGGGTCATTGTCCTGTCTCCTCTGCACATCAGGGTCATTGAGCTGTCTTCTCGGCAGATCAGGGTCATTGTGCTGTCTCCTCTACAGATCAGTGTCATTGTGCTGTCTCCTCTGCAGATCAGGGTCATTGTGCTGTCTCCTCTACAGATCAGGGTCATTGTCCTGTCTCCTCTGCAGATCAGGGTCATTGTGCTGTCTTCTCGGCAGATCAGGGTCACTGTGCTGTCTCCTCTATAGATCAGTGTCATTGTGCTGTCTTCTTTGCAGATCAGGGTCATTATGCTGTCTCCTTTGCAGTTCAGGGTCATTGTGCTGTCTCCTTGGCAGGTCAGGGTCATTGTGCCCGCTCCTCTGCAGATCAGGGTCATTGTGCTGTCTCCTCTGCAGATCAGGGTCATTGTGCTGTCTCCTCGGCAGGTCGGGGTCATTGTGCTGTCTCCTCGGCAGGATCAGGGTCATTGTTCTTTCTCCTCTGCAGATCAGGGTCATTGTTCTGTCTCCTCAGCAGATCAGGGTCATTGTGTTGTCTCCTCTACAGATCAGGGTCATTGTCCTGTCTCCTCAGCAGATCAGGGTCATTGTGTTGTCTCCTCAGCAGATCAGGGTCATTGTGCTGTGTCCTCTGCAGATCAGGGTCATTGTGCTGTCTTCTCGGCAGATCAGGGTCACTGTGCTGTCTCCTCTATAGATCAGTGTCATTGTGCTGTCTTCTTTGCAGATCAGGGTCATTATGCTGTCTCCTTTGCAGTTCAGGGTCATTGTGCTGTCTCCTTGGCAGGTCAGGGTCATTGTGCCCGCTCCTCTGCAGATCAGGGTCATTGTGCTGTCTCCTCTGCAGATCAGGGTCATTGTGCTGTCTCCTCGGCAGGTCGGGTCATTGTGCTGTCTCCTCGGCAGGATCAGGGTCATTGTTCTTTCTCCTCTGCAGATCAGGGTCATTGTTCTGTCTCCTCAGCAGATCAGGGTCATTGTGTTGTCTCCTCTACAGATCAGGGTCATTGTCCTGTCTCCTCAGCAGATCAGGGTCATTGTGTTGTCTCCTCAGCAGATCAGGGTCATTGTGCTGTGTCCTCTGCAGATCAGGGTCATTGTGTTGTCTCCTCGGGAGATCAGGGTCATTTTGCTGTCTCCTCAGCAGATCAGGGTCATTGTGCTGTCTCCTCTGCAGATCAGGGTCATTGTGCCGTCTCCTCTGCAGATCAGGGTCATTGTGATGTCTCCTCAGCAGATCAGGGTCATTGTGTTGTCTCCTCAGCAGATCAGGGTCATTGTGCTGTCTCCTCTGCAGATCAGGATCATTGTGCTGTTTCCTCTGCAGATCAGGGTCATTGTGTTGTCTCCTCTACAGATCAGGGACATTGTGCTGTCTCCTCAGCAGATCAGGGTCATTGTGCTGTCTCCTCTGCAGATCGGGGTCATTGTGTTGTCTCCTCAGCAGATCAGGGTCATTGTGCCCGCTTCTCTGCAGATCAGGGTCATTGTGCTGTCTCCTCTGCAGATCAGGGTCATTGTGTTGTCTCCTCAGCAGATCAGGGTCATTGTGCTGTCTCCTCTGCAGATCAGGGTCATTGTGTTGTCTCCTCAGCAGATCAGAGTCATTGTGCTGTCTCCTCAGCAGATCAGAGTCATTGTGCTGTCTCCTCAGCAGATCACAATCATTGTGCTGTCTCCTCGGCAGATCAGGGTCATTGTGCTGTCTCCTCGGCAGATCAGGGTCATTGTGCTGTCTCCTCGGCAGATCAGGGTCATTGTGCTCGAGTTTTGAGAAAAGGTGTTTTGCTCCTCTGGTAGGGTTGCCGTTGGTGACCGCGATTTTGGCAGGCTTTCTTTTTGTAATCTGTGATTGTTAGGAGCCCCTGCCACATTCGCCTTGTCCAACCCGTTGAATTGCTCCTCCACTTTGTAATCTGTGATTGTTAGGAGCCCCTGCCACATTCGCCTTGTCCAACCCGTTGAATTGCTCCTCCACTTTGTAATCTGTGATTGTTAGGAGCCCCTGCCACATTCGCCTTGTCCGAACCGTTGAATTGCTCCTCCACTTTGTAATCTGTGATTGTTAGGAGCCCCTGCCACATTCGCCTTGTCCGAACCGTTGAATTGCTCCTCCACTTTGTAATCTGTGATTGTTAGGAGCCCCTGCCACATTCGCCTTGTCCAACCCGTTGAATTGCTCCTCCACTTTGTAATCTGTGATTGTTAGGAGCCCCTGCCACATTCGCCTTGTGTCCGAACCGTTGAATTGCTCCTCCACTTTGTAATCTGTGATTGTTAGGAGCCCCTGCCACATTCGCCTTGTCCGACCCGTTGAATTGCTCCTCCACTTTGTAATCTGTGATTGTTAGGAGCCCCTGCCACATTCGCCTTGTGTCCGAACCGTTGAATTGCTCCTCCACTTTGTAATCTGTGATTGTTAGGAGCCCCTGCCACATTCGCCTTGTCCGAACCGTTGAATTGCTCCTCCCTATACTTGTGTTTTGGCCATCTTGATGGATCTGCGCAGGTCGTATTTGCACTGTTTAACCATATTATAACCTCACAGGTTATAAGCAGCGTCTCTCTCTGTCTATTTTCCTACAAGGCTGCTATTTGATTCGGGAACGTTTGGAAAGACACTATCGGTATCACCTCATCTATGCATTTATTTTTATTAATCCGGGGCACTGAGTCGAAGTATTCATCGACGTCATCTCCAGCTTTGACGAGAAGATTAATGTGAGCCAATGTCACGGGCCATCACACTGTAAAACCCCTGATTAGCACGTCTGTCTGTCTGTCTTCTGTGCCGGTCTGTCAGTATATCTGACAGGCAGCCAGGCAGTTAGACAGACAGACAGACAGACAGACAGACAGACAGACAGACAGACAGACAGACAGGCAGACAGGCAGACAGGCAGACAGACAGGCAGGCAGACAGACAGACAGACAGACAGACAGACAGACAGACAGACAGACAGGACTAGAGTTGATTTCAAGCAAACTCTAACCCTGACTTCATGTCCGCTCCCATCTCAACCCTAGTCCTGACAGTAACCAACGCTAGTCCTGACAGTAACTAAACCTAGTCCTGACAGTAACTAACCCTAGTCCTGACAGTAACTAACCCTAGTCCTGACAGTAACTAACCCTAGTCCTGACAGTAACTAACCCTAGTCCTGACAGTAACTAACCCTAGTCCTGACAGTAACTAACCCTAGTCCTGACAGTAACTAACCCTAGTCCTGACAGTAACTAAACCTAGTCCTGACAGTAACTAACCCTAGTCCTGAAAGTAACTAATCCTAGTCCTGACAGTAACTAACCCTAGTCCTGACAGTAACTAACCCTAATCCTGACAGTAACTAACCCTAGTCCTGACAGTAACTAACCCTAGCTTCCTGTCCTCTCTCAGCTCAACCCTAGTCCATACAGTGCCTTGCGAAAGTATTCGGCCCCCTTGAACTTTGCGACCTTTTGCCACATTTCAGGCTTCAAACATAAAGATATAAAACTGTATTTTTTTGTGAAGAATCAACAACAAGTGGGACACAATCATGAAGTGGAACGACATTTATTGGATATTTCAAACTTTTTTAACAAATCAAAAACTGAAAAATTGGGCGTGCAAAATTATTCAGCCCCTTTACTTTCAGTGCAGCAAACTCTCTCCAGAAGTTCAGTGAGGATCTCTGAATGATCCAATGTTGACCTAAATGACTAATGATGATAAATACAATCCACCTGTGTGTAATCAAGTCTCCGTATAAATGCACCTGCACTGTGATAGTCTCAGAGGTCCGTTAAAAGCGCAGAGAGCATCATGAAGAACAAGGAACACACCAGGCAGGTCCGAGATACTGTTGTGAAGAAGTTTAAAGCCGAATTTGGATACAAAAAAGATTTCCCAAGCTTTAAACATCCCAAGGAGCACTGTGCAAGCGATAATATTGAAATGGAAGGAGTATCAGACCACTGCAAATCTACCAAGACCTGGCCGTCCCTCTAAACTTTCAGCTCATACAAGAAGACTGATCAGAGATGCAGCCAAGAGGCCCATGATCACTCTGGATGAACTGCAGAGATCTACAGCTGAGGTGGGAGACTGTCCATAGGACAACAATCAGTCGTATATTGCACAAATCTGGCCTTTATGGAAGAGTGGCAAGAAGAAAGCCATTTCTTAAAGATATCCATAAAAAGTGTTGTTTAAAGTTTGCCACAAGCCACCTGGGAGACACACCAAACATGTGGAAGAAGGTGCTCTGGTCAGATGAAACCAAAATCGTACTTTTTGGCAACAATGCAAAACGTTATGTTTGGCGTAAAAGCAACAAAGCTGAACACACCATCCGCATTGTTAAACATGGTGGTGGCAGCATCATGGTTTGGGCCTGCTTTTCTTCAGCAGGGACAGGGAAGATGGTTAAAATTGATGGGAAGATGGTTGGAGCCAAATACAGGACCATTCTGGAAGAAAACCTGATGGAGTCTGCAAAAGACCTGAGACTGGGACGGAGATTTGTCTTCCAACAAGACAATGATCCAAAACATAAAGCAAAATCTACAATGGAATGGTTCAAAAATAAACATATCCAGGTGTTAGAATGGCCAAGTCAAAGTCCAGACCTGAATCCAATCGAGAATCTGTGGAAAGAACTGAAAACTGCTGTTCACAAATGCTCTCCATCCAACCTCACTGAGCTCGAGCTGTTTTGCAAGGAGGAATGGGAAAAAATGTCAGTCTCTCGATGTGCAAAACTGATAGAGACATACCCCAAGCGACTTACAGCTGTAATCGCAGCAAAAGGTGGCGCTACAAAGTATTAACTTAAGGGGGCTGAATAATTTTGCACGCCCAATTTTTCAGTTTTTGATTTGTTAAAAAGGTTTGAAATATCCAATAAATGTTGTTCCACTTCATGATTGTGTCCCACTTGTTGTTGATTCTTCACAAAAAAATATGTTTGAAGCCTGAAATGTGGCAAAAGGTCGCAAAGTTCAAGGGGGCCGAATACTTTCGCAAGGCACTGTATATACGTCAATATCCTCTCTGTGTAGGTGGGAAAGAGGAGAGAGAGGTGGAGGAGGGAGAGAGAGATGGAAAGGGTGAAGGAGGGAGATAGAATGGAGGGGGATAAGGGAGAGGGAGAGAAGGAGGGAGAAAGAGATTGAAGAGAGAGATAGAGAGAGAGAGAGAGAGAGAAGAGGGTGTCATGTCTGTGATGCCTTTCTCTCTACACGTCCCCATTGAATGCAATGTATTGACTTAGGCATAAACCCTGTGACACTCATCGTTTAACATTAACTGCAATGCATTGATCAAAACACTATGTCATTTTTTACCTTTTTTCATAAACATGCCAGGATTACATTTTCAGGCTGATAACGGACTGGAAAAGGTTTTGATCAAGGTTCTTCCATCAATTAATCAATGAGTACGGAGTCATTTAGAAGATGTTTAGATGCGGCTTCCCGAGTGGCGCGGTGGTCTACGGTAACTGCATCGCTGTGCCAGCTGTGTTCCGCTAGAGATTCTGGGTTCGAGTCCAGGCTTCTGTTGTGACCGGGAGACCCACGGGGCGGCGCACAATTGGCCCCAGCGTCGTCCGGGTTAGGGGAGGGTTTGGCCCGGCAGGGATGTTCAATTCCCATCGTGCTCTAGCGACTCCTGTGGCGGGCCGGCCACAGTGCACGCTGACACGGTCGCCAGGTGCACGGTGTTTCCTCCTCTGACACATTGGTGCTTCCGGGGTTAAGTTGGCATTGTGTTAAGAAGCAGTGAAGCTTGGTTGGGTCTTGTTTCGGAGGACACACGGCTCTCAACCTTCACCTCTCCCGAGTCCGTACGGGAGTTGCAGCGATGTGACAAGACTGTAACTACCAATTGGAAACCACGAAATTGGGGAGAAAACTGTTTTTTTGTACAGGCTGTGCATCATATTAAGGTTTATATATATATATATATATATATATGAGTGGATTTGTGGTTCCTCCAACAACAGGATCACGTAATTCTTAATCCTGCCAGAAAACTCTACTCCACCAGCCGGTCACTGTTGTTCTCGTTCTCCGGTGTGATTATTGTTGACGAGGTTTACTGTAGTTAATAAACCATCTGCTTCCCATTGAGAACATGAGTCTTGGGTTTACAGTAGTTAATAAACCATCTGCTTCCCATTGAGAACATGAGTCTTGGGTTTACGGTAGTTAATAAACCATCTGCTTCCCATTGAGAACATGAGTCTTGGGTTTACAGTAGTTAATAAACCATCTGCTTCCCATTGAGAACATGAGTCTTGGGTTTACGGTAGTTAATAAACCATCTGCTTCCCATTGAGAACATGAGTCTTGGGTTTACGGTAGTTAATAAACCATCTGCTTCCCATTGAGAACATGAGTCTTGGGTTTACGGTAGTTAATAAACCATCTGCTTCCCATTGAGAACATGAGTCTTGGGTTTACAGTAGTTAATAAACCATCTGCTTCCCATTGAGAACATGAGTCTTGGGTTTACAGTAGTTAATAAACCATCTGCTTCCCATTGAGAACATGAGTCTTGGGTTTACAGTAGTTAATAAACCATCTGCTTCCCATTGAGAACATGAGTCTTGGGTTTACAGTAGTTAATAAACCATCTGCTTCCCATTGAGAACATGAGTCTTGGGTTTACGGTAGTTAATAAACCATCTGCTTCCCATTGAGAACATGAGTCTTGGGTTTACGGTAGTTAATAAACCATCTGCTTCCCATTGAGAACATCTTGGCTCAGAACATACATTCCTGTTCCACTACTAACCCCTGACCTGACCTATGACCTCTACTCAGTCTACTCAACCATTTCTACATATTTGGACAGAGTTGGGTATGAGGCTACCCTCTTGCCTCTACACATGGCTAGCTATACACTCCATGGTTCTAGGAACCATTTTCTTTCCTTCTAAGAGTGTAGTGTCAGTCTTTCCACCACCCAATAAGGGATCATAGCTTTCATCTGAATTCTCTTGGTCAGTCTGTATTATGTAAAGAGCAGTTCTTAATGACAAAGTAAAGATACTTAAGTTTCCAATAGTCATACTTGAGTAAAAGTTTTAAAAAAGACTGTCCCTTAGTAAAAAATGACTCAATTAAAAGTCACCCAGTAAAATACTACTTGAGTAAAAGTCTAAAAGTATTTGGTTTTAAAAATAGTATCAAAAGTAAAATTAAAAATCATTTCACATTCCTTATATTAAGCCAACCACACAGCATCATTTTCCTTTCTTTTAATTTACGGATAGCTAGGGGCACACTCCACCACTCCACCACTCACCACTCCACCACTCCAACACTCCAACACTCCACCACTCCACCACTCCACCACTCCAACACTCCACCACTCCACCACTCCAACACTCCACCACTCCAACACTCCACCACTCCACCACTCAGACACTCCACCACTCCACCACTCCACCACTCCACCACTCCAACACTCCACCACTCCACCACTCCACCACTCCAACACTCCACCACTCCACCACTCCATCACTCCATCACTCCACCACTCCACCACTCCATCACTCCACCACTCCACCACTCCACCACTCCACCACTCCAACACTCCACCACTCCACCACTCCACCACTCCAACACTCCACCACTCCAACACTCCACCACTCCACCACTCAGACACTCCACCACTCCACCACTCCACCACTCCAACACTCCACCACTCCACCACTCCACCACTCCACCACTCCACCACTCCATCACTCCATCACTCCACCACTCCACCACTCCATCACTCCACCACTCCACCACTCCAACACTCCAACACTCCACCACTCCAACACTCCAACACTCCACCACTCCACCACTCCGACACTCCACCACTCCACCACTCCACCACTCCAACACTCCAACACTCCACCACTCCACCACTCCGACACTCCACCACTCCACCACTCCGACACTCCACCACTCCACCACTCCGACACTCCAACACTCCACCACTCCAACACTCCACCACTCCACCACTCCACCACTCCACCACTCCAACACTCCACCACTCCACCACTTCACCACTCCACCACTTCACCACTCCACCACTCCACCACTCCAACACTCCAACACTCCACCACTCCACCACTCCGACACTCCACCACTCCACCACTCCGACACTCCACCACTCCACCACTCCACCACTCCGACACTCCAACACTCCAACACTCCACCACTCCACCACTCCGACACTCCACCACTCCACCACTCCACCACTCCACCACTCCAACACTCCAACACTCCACCACTCCACCACTCCGACACTCCACCACTCCACCACTCCGACACTCCACCACTCCACCACTCCGACACTCCAACACTCCACCACTCCAACACTCCACCACTCCACCACTCCGACACTCCACCACTCCACCACTCCACCACTCCAACACTCCACCACTCCACCACTCCACCACTCCACCACTCCACCACTCCAACACTCCACCACTCCACCACTCCACCACTCCAACACTCCACCACTCCACCACTCCACCACTCCACCACTCCAACACTCCACCACTCCACCACTCCAACACTCCACCACTCCACCACTCCACCACTCCAACACTCCACCACTCCACCACTCCACCACTCCACCACTCCACCACTCCAACACTCCACCACTCCACCACTCCACCACTCCACCACTCCATCACTCCATCACTCCACCACTCCACCACTCCATCACTCCACCACTCCACCACTCCAACACTCCAACACTCCACCACTCCAACACTCCAACACTCCACCACTCCACCACTCCGACACTCCACCACTCCACCACTCCACCACTCCAACACTCCAACACTCCACCACTCCACCACTCCGACACTCCACCACTCCACCACTCCGACACTCCACCACTCCACCACTCCGACACTCCAACACTCCACCACTCCAACACTCCACCACTCCACCACTCCACCACTCCACCACTCCACCACTCCAACACTCCACCACTCCACCACTCCACCACTCCACCACTCCACCACTCCACCACTCCACCACTCCAACACTCCAACACTCCACCACTCCACCACTCCGACACTCCACCACTCCACCACTCCGACACTCCACCACTCCACCACTCCACCACTCCGACACTCCAACACTCCAACACTCCACCACTCCACCACTCCGACACTCCACCACTCCACCACTCCACCACTCCACCACTCCAACACTCCAACACTCCACCACTCCACCACTCCGACACTCCACCACTCCACCACTCCGACACTCCACCACTCCACCACTCCGACACTCCAACACTCCACCACTCCAACACTCCACCACTCCACCACTCCGACACTCCACCACTCCACCACTCCACCACTCCAACACTCCACCACTCCACCACTCCACCACTCCACCACTCCACCACTCCAACACTCCACCACTCCACCACTCCACCACTCCAACACTCCACCACTCCACCACTCCACCACTCCACCACGCCACCACTCCGACACTCCAACACTCCAACACTCCACCACTCCACCACTCCGACACTCCACCACTCCACCACTCCACCACTCCAACACTCCAACACTCCACCACTCCACCACTCCGACACTCCACCACTCCACCACTCCGACACTCCACCACTCCACCACTCCGACACTCCAACACTCCACCACTCCAACACTCCACCACTCCACCACTCCGACACTCCACCACTCCACCACTCCACCACTCCATCACTCCACCACTCCACCACTCCACCACTCCACCACTCCACCACTCCACCACTCCACCACTCCAACACTCTGTTTAGTGAGTCCTCCAGATCAGAGGCAGTAGGGATGACCAGGGATGTTCTCTGTTTAGTGAGTCCTCCAGATCAGAGGTAGTAGGGATGACCAGGGATGTTCTCTGTTTAGTGAGTCCTCCAGATCAGAGGCAGTAGGGATGGACCAGGGATGTTCTCTGTTTAGTGAGTCCTCCAGATCAGAGGCAGTAGGGATGACCAGGGATGTTCTCTGTTTAGTGAGTCCTCCAGATCAGAGGCAGTAGGGATAACCAGGGATGTTCTCTGTTTAGTGAGTCCTCCAGATCAGAGGCAGTAGGGATGACCAGGGATGTTCTCTGTTTAGTGAGTCCTCCAGATCAGAGGCAGTAGGGACGACCAGGGATGTTCTCTGTTTAGTGAGTCCTCCAGATCAGAGGCAGTAGGGATGACCAGGGATGTTCTCTGTTTAGTGAGTCCTCCAGATCAGAGGCAGTAGGGATGACCAGGGATGTTCTCTGTTTAGTGAGTCCTCCAGATCAGAGGCAGTAGGGATAACCAGGGATGTTCTCTGTTTAGTGAGTCCTCCAGATCAGAGGCAGTAGAGATGACCAGGGATGTTCTCTGTTTAGTGAGTCCTCCAGATCAGAGGCAGTAGGGATGACCAGGGATGTTCTCTGTTTAGTGAGTCCTCCAGATCAGAGGTAGTAGGGAGGACCAGGGATGTTCTCTGTTTAGTGAGTCCTCCAGATCAGAGGCAGTAGAGATGACCAGGGATGTTCTCTGTTTAGTGAGTCCTCCAGATCAGAGGCAGTAGGGATGACCAGGGATGTTCTCTGTTTAGTGAGTCCTCCAGATCAGAGGCAGTAGAGATGACCAGGGATGTTCTCTGTTTAGTGAGTCCTCCAGATCAGAGGCAGTAGGGATGACCAGGGATGTTCTCTGTTTAGTGAGTCTGCCAGATCAGAGGCAGTAGGGATGACCAGGGATGTTCTCTGTTTAGTGAGTCCTCCAGATCAGAGGCAGTAGGGATGACCAGGGATGTTCTCTGTTTAGTGAGTCCTCCAGATCAGAGGCAGTAGGGATGACCAGGGATGTTCTCTGTTTAGTGGGTCCTCCAGAACAGAGGCAGTAGGGATGACCAGGGATGTTCTCTGTTTAGTGAGTCTGCCAGATCAGAGGCAGTAGGGATGACCTTGGGATGTTCTCTGTTTAGTGAGTCCTCCAGATCAGAGGCAGTAGGGATGACCAGGGATGTTCTCTGTTTAGTGAGTCCACCAGATCAGAGGCAGTAGGGATGACCAGGGATGTTCTCTGTTTAGTGAGTCCTCCAGATCAGAGGCAGTAGGGATGACCAGGGATGTTCTCTGTTTAGTGAGTCCACCAGATCAGAGACAGTAGGGATGACCAGGGATGTTCTCTGTTTAGTGAGTCCTCCAGATCAGAGGCAGTAGGGATGACCAGGGATGTTCTCTGTTTAGTGAGTCCACCAGATCAGAGACAGTAGGGATGACCAGGGATGTTCTCTGTTTAGTGAGTCCTCCAGATCAGAGGCAGTAGGGATGACCAGGGATGTTCTCTGTTTAGTGAGTCCTCCAGATCAGAGGCAGTAGGGATGACCAGGGATGTTCTGTTTAGTGAGTCCTCCAGATCAGAGGCAGTAGGGATGACCAGGGATGTTCTCTGTTTAGTGAGTCCTCCAGATCAGAGGCAGTAGGGATGACCAGGGATGTTCTCTGTTTAGTGAGTCCTCCAGATCAGAGGCAGTAGGGATGACCAGGGATGTTCTGTTTAGTGAGTACTCCAGATCAGAGGCAGTAGAGATGACCAGGGATGTTCTCTGTTTAGTGAGTCCTCCAGATCAGAGGCAGTAGAGATGACCAGGGATGTTCTCTGTTTAGTGAGTCCTCCAGATCAGAGGCAGTAGGGATGACCAGGGATGTTCTCTGTTTAGTGAGTCCTCCAGATCAGAGACAGTAGGGATGACCAGGGATGTTCTCTGTTTAGTGAGTCCTCCAGATCAGAGGCAGTAGGGATGACCAGGGATGTTCTCTGTTTAGTGAGTCCTCCAGATCAGAGGCAGTAGAGATGACCAGGGATGTTCTCTGTTTAGTGAGTCCTCCAGATCAGAGGCAGTAGGGATGACCAGGGATGTTCTCTGTTTAGTGAGTCCTCCAGATCAGAGGCAGTAGAGATGACCAGGGATGTTCTCTGTTTAGTGAGTCCTCCAGATCAGAGGCAATAGGGATGACCAGGGATGTTCTCTGTTTAGTGAGTCCTCCAGATCAGAGGCAGTAGGGATGACCATGGATGTTCTCTGTTTAGTGAGTCCTCCAGATCAGAGGCAGTAGGGATGACCAGGGATGTTCTCTGTTTAGTGAGTCCACCAGATCAGAGGCAGTAGGGATGACCAGGGATGTTCTCTGTTTAGTGAGTCCTCCAGATCAGAGGCAGTAGAGATGACCAGGGATGTTCTCTGTTTAGTGAGTCCTCCAGATCAGAGGCAATAGGGATGACCAGGGATGTTCTCTGTTTAGTGAGTCCTCCAGATCAGAGGCAGTAGGGATGACCAGGGATGTTCTCTGTTTAGTGAGTCCTCCAGATCAGAGGTAGTAGGGACGACCAGGGATGTTCTCTGTTTAGTGAGTCTGCCAGATCAGAGGCAGTAGGGATGACCAGGGATGTTCTCTGTTTAGTGAGTCCTCCAGATCAGAGGCAGTAGGGATGACCAGGGATGTTCTCTGTTTAGTGAGTCCTCCAGATCAGAGGCAGTAGGGATGACCAGGGATGTTCTCTGTTTAGTGAGTCCTCCAGATCAGAGGCAGTAGGGATGACCAGGGATGTTCTCTGTTTAGTGAGTCCTCCAGATCAGAGGCAGTAGAGATGACCAGGGATGTTCTCTGTTTAGTGAGTCCTCCAGATCAGAGGCAGTAGGGATGACCAGGGATGTTCTCTGTTTAGTGAGTCCTCCAGATCAGAGGCAGTAGGGATGACCAGGGATGTTCTCTGTTTAGTGAGTCCTCCAGATCAGAGGCAGTAGGGATGACCAGGGATGTTCTCTGTTTAGTGAGTCCACCAGATCAGAGGCAGTAGGGATGACCAGGGATGTTCTCTGTTTAGTGAGTCCTCCAGATCAGAGGCAGTAGGGATGACCAGGGATGTTCTCTGTTTAGTGAGTCCTCCAGATCAGAGGCAGTAGGGATGACCAGGGATGTTCTCTGTTTAGTGAGTCCACCAGATCAGAGACAGTAGGGATGACCAGGGATGTTCTCTGTTTAGTGAGTCCTCCAGATCAGAGGCAGTAGAGATGACCAGGGATGTTCTCTGTTTAGTGAGTCCTCCAGATCAGAGGCAGTAGGGATGACCAGGGATGTTCTCTGTTTAGTGAGTCCTCCAGATCAGAGGCAGTAGGGATGACCAGGGATGTTCTCTGTTTAGTGAGTCCTCCAGATCAGAGGCAGTAGGGATGACCAGGGATGTTCTCTGTTTAGTGAGTCCTCCAGATCAGAGGCAGTAGGGATGACCAGGGATGTTCTCTGTTTAGTGAGTCCTCCAGATCAGAGGCAGTAGAGATGACCAGGGATGTTCTCTGTTTAGTGAGTCCTCCAGATCAGAGGCAGTAGGGATGACCAGGGATGTTCTCTGTTTAGTGAGTCCTCCAGATCAGAGGCAATAGGGATGACCAGGGATGTTCTCTGTTTAGTGAGTCCTCCAGATCAGAGGCAGTAGGGATGACCAGGGATGTTCTCTGTTTAGTGAGTCCTCCAGATCAGAGGCAGTAGGGATGACCAGGGATGTTCTCTGTTTAGTGAGTCCTCCAGATCAGAGGCAGTAGAGATGACCAGGGATGTTCTCTGTTTAGTGAGTCCTCCAGATCAGAGGCTGTAGGGATGACCAGGGATGTTCTCTGTTTAGTGAGTCCTCCAGATCAGAGGCAGTAGAGATGACCAGGGATGTTCTCTGTTTAGTGAGTCCACCAGATCAGAGGCAGTAGGGATGACCAGGGATGTTCTCTGTTTAGTGAGTCCACCAGATCAGAGACAGTAGGGATGACCAGGGATGTTCTCTGTTTAGTGAGTCCTCCAGATCAGAGGCAGTAGAGATGACCAGGGATGTTCTCTGTTTAGTGAGTCCTCCAGATCAGAGGCAGTAGAGATGACCAGGGATGTTCTCTGTTTAGTGTGTCCTCCAGATCAGAGGCAGTAGAGATGACCAGGGATGTTCTCTGTTTAGTGAGTCCACCAGATCAGAGGCAGTAGGGATGACCAGGGATGTTCTCTGTTTAGTGAGTCCACCAGATCAGAGACAGTAGGGATGACCAGGGATGTTCTCTGTTTAGTGAGTCCTCCAGATCAGAGGCAGTAGAGATGACCAGGGATGTTCTCTGTTTAGTGAGTCCTCCAGATCAGAGGCAGTAGAGATGACCAGGGATGTTCTCTGTTTAGTGTGTCCTCCAGATCAGAGGCAGTAGAGATGACCAGGGATGTTCTCTGTTTAGTGAGTCCTCCAGATCAGAGGCAGTAGGGATGACCAGGGATGTTCTCTGTTTAGTGAGTCCTCCAGATCAGAGGCAGTAGAGATGACCAGGGATGTTCTCTGTTTAGTGAGTCCTCCAGATCAGAGGCAGTAGGGATGACCAGGGATGTTCTCTGTTTAGTGAGTCCTCCAGATCAGAGGCTAGAAGGGATGACCAGGGATGTTCTCTGTTTAGTGAGTCCTCCAGATCAGAGGCAGTAGTGATGACCAGGGATGTTCTCTGTTTAGTGAGTCCTCCAGATCAGAGGCTAGAAGGGATGACCAGGGATGTTCTCTGTTTAGTGAGTCCTCCAGATCAGAGGCAGTAGGGATGACCAGGGATGTTCTCTGTTTAGTGAGTCCTCCAGATCAGAGGCAGTAGGGATGACCAGGGATGTTCTCTGTTTAGTGAGTCCTCCAGATCAGAGGCAGTAGAGATGACCAGGGATGTTCTCTGTTTAGTGAGTCCTCCAGATCAGAGGCAGTAGGGATGACCTCTGTTTAGTGAGTCCACCAGATCAGAGGCAGTAGAGATGACCAGGGATGTTCTCTGTTTAGTGAGTCCTCCAGACCAGAGGCAGTAGGGATGACCAGGGATGTTCTCTGTTTAGTGAGTCCTCCAGATCAGAGGCAGTAGAGATGACCAGGGATGTTCTCTGTTTAGTGAGTCCTCCAGACCAGAGGCAGTAGGGATGACCAGGGATGTTCTCTGTTTAGTGAGTCCTCCAGATCAGAGGCAGTAGGGATGACCAGGGATGTTCTCTGTTTAGTGAGTCCTCCAGATCAGAGGCAGTAGGGATGACCAGGGATGTTCTCTGTTTAGTGAGTCCTCCAGACCAGATCAGTAGAGATGACCAGGGATGTTCTCTGTTTAGTGAGTCCTCCAGATCAGAGGCAGTAGGGATGACCAGGGATGTTCTCTGTTTAGTGAGTCCTCCAGATCAGAGGCAGTAGGGATGACCAGGGATGTTCTCTGTTTAGTGAGTCCACCAGACCAGAGGCAGTAGGGATGACCAGGGATGTTCTCTGTTTAGTGAGTCCTCCAGATCAGAGGCAGTAGGGATGACCAGGGATGTTCTCTGTTTAGTGAGTCCTCCAGATCAGAGGCAGTAGGGATGACCAGGGATGTTCTCTGTTTAGTGAGTCCACCAGACCAGAGGCAGTAGGGATGACCAGGGATGTTCTCTGTTTAGTGAGTCCTCCAGATCAGAGGCAGTAGGGATGACCAGGGATGTTCTCTGTTTAGTGAGTCCTCCAGATCAGAGGCAGTAGAGATGACCAGGGATGTTCTCTGTTTAGTGAGTCCTCCAGATCAGAGGCAGTAGGGATGACCAGGGATGTTCTCTGTTCAGTGAGTCCTCCAGATCAGAGTCAGTAGGGATGACCAGGGATGTTCTCTGTTTAGTGAGTCCTCCAGATCAGAGGCAGTAGGGATGACCAGGGATGTTCTCTGTTTAGTGAGTCCACCAGATCAGAGGCAGTAGGGATGACCAGGGATGTTCTCTGTTCAGTGAGTCCACCAGATCAGAGGCAGTAGGGATGACCAGGGATGTTCTCTGTTCAGTGAGTCCTCCAGATCAGAGGCAGTAGGGATGACCAGGGATGTTCTCTGTTCAGTGAGTCCTCCAGATCAGAGGCAGTAGGGATGACCAGGGATGTTCTCTGTTTAGTGTGTCCTCCAGATCAGAGGCAGTAGAGATGACCAGGGATGTTCTCTGTTTAGTGAGTCCTCCAGATCAGAGGCAGTAGGGATGACCAGGGATGTTCTCTGTTCAGTGAGTCCTCCAGATCAGAGGCAGTAGGGATGACCAGGGATGTTCTCTGTTTAGTGTGTCCTCCAGATCAGAGGCAGTAGAGATGACCAGGGATGTTCTCTGTTTAGTGAGTCCTCCAGATCAGAGGCAGTAGGGATGACCAGGGATGTTCTCTGTTTAGTGAGTCCTCCAGATCAGAGGCAGTAGGGATGACCAGGGATGTTCTCTGTTTAGTGAGTCCTCCAGATCAGAGGCAGTAGAGATGACCAGGGATGTTCTCTGTTTAGTGAGTCCTCCAGATCAGAGGCAGTAGGGATGACCAGGGATGTTCTCTGTTTAGTGAGTCCTCCAGATCAGAGGCTGTAGGGATGACCAGGGATGTTCTCTGTTTAGTGAGTCCTCCAGATCAGAGGCAGTAGAGATGACCAGGGATGTTCTCTGTTTAGTGAGTCCATCAGATCAGAGGCTGTAGGGATGACCAGGGATGTTCTCTGTTTAGTGAGTCCTCCAGATCAGAGGCAGTAGAGATGACCAGGGATGTTCTCTGTTTAGTGAGTCCTCCAGACCAGAGGCAGTAGGGATGACCAGGGATGTTCTCTGTTTAGTGAGTCCTCCAGACCAGAGGCAGTAGGGATGACCAGGGATGTTCTCTGTTTAGTGAGTCCTCCAGATCAGAGACAGTAGGGATGACCAGGGATGTTCTCTGTTTAGTGAGTCCTCCAGACCAGAGGCAGTAGGGATGACCAGGGATGTTCTCTGTTTAGTGAGTCCACCAGATCAGAGGCAGTAGGGATGACCAGGGATGTTCTCTGTTTAGTGAGTCCTCCAGACCAGAGGCAGTAGAGATGACCAGGGATGTTCTCTGTTTAGTGAGTCCTCCAGACCAGAGGCAGTAGGGATGACCAGGGATGTTCTGTTTAGTGAGTCCTCCAGACCAGAGGCAGTAGGGATGACCAGGGATGTTCTCTGTTTAGTGAGTCCTCCAGATCAGAGGCAGTAGGGATGACCAGGGATGTTCTCTGTTTAGTGAGTCCTCCAGATCAGAGTCAGTAGGGATGACCAGGGATGTTCTCTGTTTAGTGAGTCCTCCAGACCAGAGGCAGTAGGGATGACCAGGGATGTTCTCTGTTTAGTGAGTCCTCCAGACCAGAGGCAGTAGGGATGACCAGGGATGTTCTCTGTTTAGTGAGTCCTCCAGATCAGAGACAGTAGAGATGACCAGGGATGTTCTCTGTTTAGTGAGTCCTCCAGATCAGAGGCTAGAAGGGATGACCAGGGATGTTCTCTGTTTAGTGAGTCCTCCAGATCAGAGTCAGTAGGGATGACCAGGGATGTTCTCTGTTTAGTGAGTCCTCCAGATCAGAGGCAGTAGAGATGACCAGGGATGTTCTCTGTTTAGTGAGTCCTCCAGATCAGAGGCAGTAGGGATGACCAGGGATGTTCTCTGTTTAGTGAGTCCTCCAGACCAGAGGCAGTAGGGATGACCAGGGATGTTCTCTGTTTAGTGAGTCTGCCAGATCAGAGGTAGTAGGGATGACCAGGGATGTTCTCTGTTTAGTGAGTCCTCCAGATCAGAGGTAGTAGGGATGACCAGGGATGTTCTCTGTTTAGTGAGTCCTGCCAGATCAGAGGCAGTAGGGATGACCAGGGATGTTCTCTGTTTAGTGAGTCCTCCAGATCAGAGGCAGTAGGGATGACCAGGGATGTTCTCTGTTTAGTGAGTCCTCCAGATCAGAGACAGTAGGGATGACCAGGGATGTTCTCTGTTTAGTGAGTCCTCCAGATCAGAGGCAGTAGGGATGACCAGGGATGTTCTCTGTTTAGTGAGTCCTCCAGACCAGAGGCAGTAGGGATGACCAGGGATGTTCTCTGTTTAGTGAGTCCTCCAGACCAGAGGCAGTAGGGATGACCAGGGATGTTCTCTGTTTAGTGAGTCCTCCAGATCAGAGGCAGTAGGGATGACCAGGGATGTTCTCTGTTTAGTGAGTCCTCCAGACCAGAGGCAGTAGGGATGACCAGGGATGTTCTCTGTTTAGTGAGTCCTCCAGACCAGAGGCAGTAGGGATGACCAGGGATGTTCTCTGTTTAGTGAGTCCTCCAGATCAGAGGATGTAGGGATGACCAGGGATGTTCTCTGTTTAGTGAGTCCTCCAGATCAGAGTCAGTAGGGATGACCAGGGATGTTCTCTGTTTAGTGAGTCCTCCAGACCAGAGGCAGTAGGGATGACCAGGGATGTTCTCTGTTTAGTGAGTCCTCCAGATCAGAGGATGTAGGGATGACCAGGGATGTTCTCTGTTTAGTGAGTCCTCCAGATCAGAGGCAGTAGGGATGACCAGGGATGTTCTCTGTTTAGTGAGTCCTCCAGATCAGAGGCAGTAGGGATGACCAGGGATGTTCTCTGTTTAGTGAGTCCTCCAGATCAGAGGCAGTAGGGATGACCAGGGATGTTCTCTGTTTAGTGAGTCCTCCAGATCAGAGGCAGTAGGGATGACCAGGGATGTTCTCTGTTTAGTGAGTCCTCCAGATCAGAGGCAGTAGGGATGACCAGGGATGTTCTCTGTTTAGTGAGTCTGCCAGATCAGAGTCAGTAGGGATGACCAGGGATGTTCTCTGTTTAGTGAGTCCTCCAGACCAGAGGCAGTAGGGATGACCAGGGATGTTCTCTGTTTAGTGAGTCCTCCAGACCAGAGGCAGTAGGGATGACCAGGGATGTTCTCTGTTTAGTGAGTCCTCCAGATCAGAGGCAGTAGGGATGACCAGGGATGTTCTCTGTTTAGTGAGTCCTCCAGATCAGAGGCAGTAGGGATGACCAGGGATGTTCTCTGTTTAGTGAGTCTGCCAGATCAGAGGCAGTAGGGATGACCACGTGTTCTCTGTTTAGTGAGTCCTCCAGATCAGAGGCAGTAGGGATGACCAGGGATGTTCTCTGTTTAGTGAGTCCTCCAGATCAGAGGCAGTAGGGATGACCAGGGATGTTCTCTGTTTAGTGAGTCCTCCAGATCAGAGGCAGTAGGGATGACCAGGGATGTTCTCTGTTTAGTGAGTCCTCCAGATCAGAGGCAGTAGGGATGACCAGGGATGTTCTCTGTTTAGTGAGTCCTCCAGATCAGAGGCAGTAGGGATGACCAGGGATGTTCTCTGTTTAGTGAGTCCTCCAGATCAGAGACAGTAGGGATGACCAGGGATGTTCTCTGTTTAGTGAGTCCACCAGATCAGAGGCAGTAGGGATGACCAGGGATGTTCTCTGTTTAGTGAGTCCTCCAGATCAGAGGCAGTAGAGATGACCAGGGATGTTCTCTGTTTAGTGAGTCCTCCAGATCAGAGGCAGTAGGGATGACCAGGGACGTTCTCTGTTTAGTGTGTCCTCCAGATCAGAGGCAGTAGGGATGACCAGGGACGTTCTCTGTTTAGTGAGTCCTCCAGATCAGAGGCAGTAGGGATGACCAGGGATGTTCTCTGTTTAGTGAGTCCTCCAGATCAGAGGCAGTAGGGATGACCAGGGATGTTCTCTGTTTAGTGAGTCCTCCAGATCAGAGGCAGTAGGGATGACCAGGGATGTTCTCTGTTTAGTGAGTCCTCCAGATCAGAGGCAGTAGAGATGACCAGGGATGTTCTCTGTTTAGTGAGTCTGCCAGATCAGAGGCAGTAGGGATGACCAGGGATGTTCTCTGTTTAGTGAGTCCTCCAGATCAGAGGCATTAGGGATGACCAGGGATGTTCTCTGTTTAGTGAGTCCTCCAGATCAGAGGCAGTAGGGATGACCAGGGATGTTCTCTGTTTAGTGAGTCCTCCAGATCAGAGGCAGTAGGGATGACCAGGGATGTTCTCTGTTTAGTGAGTCCTCCAGATCAGAGGCAGTAGAGATGACCAGGGATGTTCTCTGTTTAGTGAGTCCTCCAGATCAGAGGCAGTAGAGATGACCAGGGATGTTCTCTGTTTAGTGAGTCCTCCAGATCAGAGGCAGTAGGGATGACCAGGGATGTTCTCTGTTTAGTGAGTCCTCCAGATCAGAGGCAGTAGGGATGACCAGGGATGTTCTCTGTTTAGTGAGTCCTCCAGATCAGAGGCAGTAGGGATGACCAGGGATGTTCTCTGTTTAGTGAGTCCTCCAGACCAGAGGCAGTAGGGATGACCAGGGATGTTCTCTGTTTAGTGAGTCCTCCAGATCAGAGGCAGTAGAGATGACCAGGGATGTTCTCTGTTTAGTGAGTCCTCCAGATCAGAGGCAGTAGGGATGACCAGGGATGTTCTCTGTTTAGTGAGTCCTCCAGATCAGAGGCAGTAGGGATGACCAGGGATGTTCTCTGTTTAGTGAGTCCTCCAGATCAGAGGCAGTAGGGATGACCAGGGATGTTCTCTGTTTAGTGAGTCCTCCAGATCAGAGGCAGTAGGGATGACCAGGGATGTTCTCTGTTTAGTGAGTCCTCCAGATCAGAGGCAGTAGAGATGACCAGGGATGTTCTCTGTTTAGTGAGTCCTCCAGATCAGAGGCAGTAGGGATGACCAGGGATGTTCTCTGTTTAGTGAGTCCTCCAGATCAGAGACAGTAGAGATGACCAGGGATGTTCTCTGTTTAGTGAGTCCTCCAGATCAGAGGCAGTAGGGATGACCAGGGATGTTCTCTGTTTAGTGAGTCCTCCAGATCAGAGGCAGTAGGGATGACCAGGGATGTTCTCTGTTTAGTGAGTCCTCCAGATCAGAGGCAGTAGGGATGACCAGGGATGTTCTCTGTTTAGTGAGTCCTCCAGATCAGAGGCAGTAGGGATGACCAGGGATGTTCTCTGTTTAGTGAGTCCTCCAGATCAGAGGCAGTAGGGATGACCAGGGATGTTCTCTGTTTAGTGAGACTGCCAGATCAGAGGCAGTAGGGATGACCAGGGATGTTCTCTGTTTAGTGAGTCCTCCAGATCAGAGACAGTAGGGATGACCAGGGATGTTCTCTGTTTAGTGAGTCCTCCAG